>NC_080043.1:33127986-33430893 GCF_012489685.1 Lotus japonicus | reverse complement strand
TATAACTTCAGAACTTCTGAAGCTTTTCCACTGTTCATACTGAACATGGTGAATGCGAAAGCGTTGCTTGGGTCGCTCTTTATACACAGTGCTTCTGATTTGTGTGAGATTGAGTTGAGGTCAGAGCCTGCAAATAGCACACTCAGAGAAACACGTTAGAGTACCACAATTTTTCATATCAAAAAGGTTAACATGTAATCGTCAAAACATAGAGTTGTACTACTAGATCAAAACTTGATCTTACAGATGTTTCATCCAGAGCATCTGAGTGTTGCATATTGCTGCTGAGATATATTCTGCCTCTGCAGTTGATAGTGCAATGGTTGATTGCCTCTTGCTTGCCCATGAGACTAAGTTGCTTCCCAGAAATTGACAATTTCCAGAAGTGCTTTTTCTCTCTGTTCTATCTCCAGCATAATCAGCATCACAATAACCTGAAAGCTTATACTCTGATGTTTTCTTATACATCAAGCCAAGGTTAGTGGTGCCTTTCAGATACCTTAGAATCCTCTTAACAGCAGTTAAGTGGGTTTCCCTTGGATCTGATTGGAAACGAGCACATAAATGAACACTAAATAATATATCAGGCCTAGATGCAGTTAAGTATAGAAGAGATCCTATCATACCACGATAGAGCTTCTGACATACTTTACCACTAGTATCTTCTTTCTCCAAGATGCATGTAGGATGCATTGGGGTCTTGGCCACTGTAGATTCCAGCATGTTGAACTTCTTCAGAAGTTCTTTAGTGTACTTGCTCTAATGGATATATGTTCCTTCTGGTGTTTGATCAACTTGTATTCCCAGAAAGTACTTTAGTTCTCCCATCATACTCATCTCAAATTCAGCCTGCATCATCTTAGAAAATTCTTTGCATAGAGATTGATTAGCAAAGCCAAATATTATATCATCAACATAGATTTGCACAATTAAGATATCATCTTTATAAGTTTTGCAAAAGAGAGTTGTATCTACTTTACCCCTTACAAACTCATTTTCCAGAAGGAATGAGCTGAGTCTCTCATACCATGCTCTGGGAGCTTGCTTCAGACCATAGAGTGACTTCTTCAATTTGAACACATGGTCTGGCTTCTTCTCATCTTCAAAACCTGGGGGTTGATGAACGTAGACTTCCTCTGATATATAACCGTTTAGTAAGGCACTCTTTACATCCATCTGATGAAGAACTATGTTGTGATTCACTATGAAAGAGATCAACAGTCTGATTGCTTCTAGTCTTGCTACTGGAGCAAATGTTTCTGTGTAGTCTATTCCTTCCTGCTGACTGTAGCCTTGAGCAACTAGCCTTGCCTTGTTTCTGACTACATCTCCTTTCTCATTCAACTTGTTTCTGAACACCCATTTTGTTCCAATTATATGGACACTCTCAGGCTTCTTCACTAAGCTCCAAACATCGTTCTTGGAGAATTGATTCAATTCTTCTTCCATGGCCAGAATCCAATCCTTGTCCTGAAGAGCTTCATCTATGGACTTGGGTTCAATTAAGGACACCAATCCTTTCAGACTAAGCAAGGTCTCTTCAGAGGGTCTGAAGGCTGATCTGGTTCTGACTGGTTCGTCTTTGTTTCTCAGAATCAATTCCTTAGGATGAGCTGCAGTGATTCTGCTCTTCTTCAGAGTTTGTGAATCAGAGGGACCAGCTTCTTCTTCTGGTTCATCTTCCTCTGGCTCAGCTTCCTCTGGAGCTTTGCCTTTGTCAGAAACATTTATGCTCATATATGCAAGCTTCTCAACTAGCTTTGACTGGTCAGAGTCAAGCTTATCGTCAAATCTAACATGAATAGACTCTTCAATAGTCTTAGCATCGGTATTATAAAATCTAAAACCTTTAGATCTTTCAGAATAACCAAGTAATAGACACTTAGAAGACTTAGCATCAAATTTATGCAATCTATCCTTAGTATTGAGAACATAACAAACACAACCAAAAGGATGAAAATAAGAAATGTTGGGTTTTATGTTCTTCCACAATTCATAGGGAGTCTTATTCAGAATTGGTCTCACAGAGATTCTGTTCTGAATGTAACATGCTGTATTTACTGCCTCTGCCCAAAAGTGCTTAGCCATGCCAGTTTCTTGGAGCATGGTTCTAGCCATCTCCTGAAGAGTTCTGTTCTTCCTCTCAACAACACCATTTTGTTGAGGAGTTCTGGGACAAGAGAAATCATGTGCAATTCCATAGGAATCAAACAGACTCTCAAACTTGTCATTCTCAAACTCTCCACCATGGTCACTTCTGACACGCACAATCCTACAAGCCTTCTCGTTTTGCACTTGGGCTATGAAGGTAGAGAACACAGCATGAGACTCATCCTTGCGGGTTAGAAACTTTACCCATGTCCAGCGGCTATAGTCATCAACGATAACCATCCCATATCTCTTGCCACCAATAGACTCAGTTTTCACTGGTCCAAAAAGGTCGATATGCAGAAGTTCCAACGGCCTTGAGGTTGAGACAACATTCTTTGCCTTGAAAGGGACTTTAGTGAATTTGCCTTTCTGACATGCTTCACAAAGAGCGTCTGAAGCGAACTTCAGATTGGGTAAGCCCCTGACAAGGTTTAGCTTGCTCAGCTGAGAAATCTTTCTCATGCTGGCATGCCCTAACCGTCTATGCCATACCCACTGCTCTTCATTAACAGAAAGAAGGCACTTCACATTCTGAGCCTCCAACTCAGATAATCTGATCTTATAAATGTTGTTCTTCCTCTTGCTGTTAAACAGAACAGAGCCATCGATCTGACTTACAGCCCGACAGGACTTTTGATTGAATATAACATCATAACCCTTGTCAGCTAATTGACTTATAGACAATAAGTTATGTGTTAAGCCGTCTACCAATAACACATTATCAATGCATGGACTACTATCTACACAAATAGTACCAGTACCAACAATTTTACCCTTTTCATTTCCTCCAAAGCCAACTTCGCCTCCAGGCTTAAGTTTTAGCTCTTGGAACATACGCCTTTCTCCCGTCATGTGACGCGAGCATCCACTGTCCAGATACCATGATTGGTGTTTCAGTGGAGCTATCAAGGATATCTGCAACATAGATAATCTTGTCCTTAGGTACCCACTTTCTGGGTCCTCTCTTGTTAGTTACCCCAGAGGTTCTGGTCACCTTGGGTTTCTCAACATGATAATGTAAAGGAATTTTTGCATGATATTTAGACATGGAGAAGGATCCCTTTTTAAGAGGGGTTTTAACAGCTTTAGCAGGTAAATGATCAGACAATATGGTACCAGAGGGAACAAAGCATTCATACAAAGATTTAGCTTTAGACACAGAAGGCTCATTTCTAATTGGTTTAGAATAGCCAATGCCATGCATTCCATTTCTGCTTACGCCATAGATCATTGAAGCCATTAAGCTTCTATCTACGCTTTTAGCCAGGAATCTTTGAAAAGACTTTTCATACTTAGATTCATTTCTACAGTCAGAGGCATCACAAGCAACTATTTCTTCTAACTTAGCAATCTGGTTCTTAAGCACAGAGTTAGAATTGATCAAAGCATGATTATCATTTTTCAAATCAGAGATAATTTTCTCATGTTCAGAAGGAGTCTTGGAAACAACAGATAAGTCCTTTTTCAGCTTCTTATGCTTAGACAATAAAGAGTTATACTTATCCATGATATCAGACAAGGCATGTTTCAGTTCAGAGGTAGAGAAAGAAGCGAATACCTCATTTTCATCGTCTGAGTTAGAATTTCCTTCTGATTCTGAGTCAGAGTCAACAGCTTCCTTTGACTCTGCTCCTTTGTCTTTGACAATGGCCATGAGTCCTTGGACTTCACCATCAGAGTAAACATCCTCTGACTCTGATTCATCAAATGTCACCATCAGACTCTTCTTTGTCTTGAAGTGCTTCTTTGGCTTCTTGTCCTTCTTCAACTTTGGACAATCACTTTTGTAGTGCCCTGATTCTTTGCACTCAAAGCATGTGACTTCCTTAAGTGAGGACTTCTTCTGGCCTGAGGATTCAGACTTTCCTTTTGCCTTTCCAGAGCCTTTGTACTTGCTCTGCCTGTGCTTCCAGATGCGGTTGAGTCTCTTGGAGATCAGAGTCAGCTCATCTTCATCAGAATCTTCTGATACTTCTTCAGATTCTTCTTCTTCAGCTTGAAGAGCCTTTGACTTCTCAGCCTTAGCCTTTTCAGATTTGGATTTCAAGGCTATAGACTTTTTCCTCAGATCTTGCATCTCAGAACGCTTCAGCTCATGGCATTTCAAAATGCTGATGAGTTCTTCTAAACTCATATTCTCAACATCTCTCGTGAGCTCTATTGAAGTCACTAAAGGCATCCAGCTTTCAGGAAGACTCCTGATAACCCTTATGACATGATCTTTTGTTGTGTAGCTCTTGTTGAGAGGTCGTATTCCAGCTACAAGCAACTGAAATCTGGAGAACATTTCTTCAATGGTCTCATTTGGCTCCATGACGAAGGATTCATACTTTTGGATCAAAGACAATGCCTTTGATTCTTTAACTTTCTTGTTTCCTTCATGAGACATCTTCAGAGATTCAAAAATGCCTTTTGCAAACTCACGATCTGTAATCTTCTGGTACTCTTCATAAGAAATAGCACTTAGAAGAATTGCTCTTGCTTTGTGATGTTGTGAGTAGAGCTTCTTTTGATCTGCAGTCATCTCTGACCTTGGGATCTTCTTGCCATCTGCATCAACTGGACGCTCGTAGTCATCCACTATAATATCCCAGAGATCTGCATCGAAACCCAGAAAGAAACTTTCCAGTCTATCTTTCTAATATTCGAACCTTTGACCGTCGAACATGGGAGGCTTTGCATTGTAACCATCTCTTTGAGTTTCACTGGTGGTGGCAGCCATTGTTTTTCACACCGGCCCGGATCACTGAACACTGTTAGGTGTGGTAATCAGAACTTGCGCTCTGATATCAATTGAAGGTATGAAAAACGGTAGAAAGGGGGGGGTTTGAATAGCGTTTTCAAGATAAAGCTTCCACCTTAAAGATTTTGACAAATCTTTCGAGAACTTAAGTGCTAAAGATAAGAGATAGAAAAGCACACAAGGATTTTATCCTGGTTCACTTGATAAATCACTCAAGCTAATCCAGTCCACCCGTTAAGGTGATTTCTTCCTTCTTAGAATGAAGGCAATCCACTAATCAGGCAAGAGTTACAACTGCACTTGAAACCTACAAGTGACTAACAATTACACTGACTTAGCTCACACTAAGATTCACTCTCTTAGTCTTCTCTAGGATCCGATCAACCTTGATCTCCTAAAGGAACTAAACAAACTGTTTATCAAAGAAATGTTTACAAGAAATTTGCTTCTAAAAAGCTGATAGTAAACACAATGAATTTCAGATGAAAGAATGCTCGGAGGTTTTTGAATATAGCTTGTGCTTGTGTAAATTCTTCCAACCGCATCTTTCAATATTCAGCCTCTATTTATACTCCAAGGATTAGGGTTTGAACGCTGCATGGAAATGCTACCGTTGGAGGGCAGTTCTGGAAATTCCAGCTTCTGCTGTGTCTGAGACTGTTAGGTAGGTCGTCAGGAAGGTACAGTTGCTTTTGTACTTGGATAGCGACTTGACCTTTAAACCTAGGAGACTTCTGATCAGGGGAATGCTTCATGTTGGAACTTGTGAAGCCGGTTGATCAGAGTCAAAGGGAAAGCATAGATCCTCTGACCATTGTATCTTCTGATTCTGAACTCAGAGGGAAGTACATGGTCTTCAGAGTTTCTTGCTTCTGGACATCAGAGTTTCCACTATTCAGCTTCTGGATCTTCAGAGTCTTCTACACCTTCAGAACATCTGAACCTTCAGTGTTTCTTGGTTGTCTGAACTTCTGGATCTTCAGAACTTCTAGTGACTGAGTCCACATCAGAGTTTGTATAACTTCAGAACTTCTGAAGCTTTTCCACTGCTCATACTGAACATGGTGAATGCGAAAGCGTTGCTTGGGACACTCTTTAAGCACAGTGCTTCTGATTTGTGTGAGATTGAATAGGGGTCAGAGCCTGTAAATAGCACACTCAGAAAAACACGTTAGAGTACCACAATTGTTCATATCAAAAGGTTAACTTGTAATCATCAAAACATAGAGTTGTACTACTAGATCAAAACTTGATCTTACACTTATAAACTATTTTAGGCCTATTGCAATAAGTTTCTTAGATTAGCTTATGAGTAATATCTTATGTGAAAAGAGCTTAGGCAATAAACACTTAATAAGTTATTTACCAAAACACATATATCACTCATTCTCAAATTTCTAACATTAAATTCCCCAAAACATTTCATGTAAAGGCATTTTTATGTAAAGTATAACTTTCTCTATCCTGTATCAAGAAAAATCTGGCTAACAAGTTAAAACAGCTTCCCTGCAAATAAATTTAGACCATAAGGAGCATATTCCTAATAACATGTACTAAATGTTAGTAGTCATGGGGTTACTTAGTTGCAAACTGCATAAGTCATTAAGCTCTTGCAGTCATGTTCATTACTGAGCAATTATCTAAGCTAAATCAGTTTCAAGTGGGTATTGGCTTCAATCTGTTTATCTGGATTCGTTGTAGACTCTATGAGGGCATATTATTGCAATACTTATGGAGATTGTAGACAATAGGTAAAACTAATTCATTTCATGGTAATTTAGTTAACTTATTTCATAGGAGTATGACTGATTCCATGTGTATATATCATTTTCTAGGAGATAAACTAATGTCAACCGTGATTATTGATGCAGGTATTCAATTGATCTTGGTTGGAGTAACTATACTTGATTCTGATCACTTCCTTGAGTTGCTTTTACTGTTGATTTTGAATACTGGAAATGTGTAGTTTCTAAGTCTTATCTAAATGGTAGGGGAATTCAATAGTCTATTGTATTTTGTGTCTGATGTTTTTGTCTCTAGGATGAGAGAAATGTTCTCATGATTTTCTCTCTCTATGAATATACAACTTGGCATGAATTTTTGTTTAAGTTTTACATGCAAGATTGCACCTGAGATCACACCTACAAGATCACCTATTTGTGCAAATTATTTCCTTGCCATTTACATGCAAGATTGTGCCAAACAACACACAAAGAGCGTGAAGCACAATTGATATTGGAAAATTATCTAATTAATGTCCAAACTGAAGATGATATGTAAAAACATCAATAGAAAATAATTATGATCAGTAAAAAATACATGTATTCCATATATATCAATCCTCATCTATAGTCAATGATAATGATTAGTAGTTGATTCGAATTAAAATTCTTCATGTATCGCACGGGTCAACTGCCTAAATACTAGTTAATTATGCATTGATCGATTTGATGCATGGTAATATGATCTCTCTCTCATGACTCTCCAAACACCCATCACACATGCATTTCAAATTTAGGGAGGTAAACTCCAGACTCCAGTGAAAAAGAAAAGGCATTCTGCATGATCTATTGCTATATTTTCCAACAATAATACCATCCATGTGTTTGAACATTTTGCAGAAAGCAACTCAGCAAGGTACATATGAATGAATCATTACACCGATCGAGACTTAATAGTTGCTTTGGGAAAGTGGCAGTACATGGCACATGGGCCCAAGCATTAATGCAAGGTGGCCCCTACGCCACCTGACATAATAGTTAAAGCAGAGAAAATTAAAAGCAACCATCTACTCATACTGGAGCTCATCGTACGGCTAGGAGACTAGGACTAGTGAGGGGAGGGAAAGGACAACCAACTCAGAAGCAACCTTCTAGCTTTACCTTCTACCGTGTCTTTGGGATCCAAAATAATTTGATTGAGCAAGGTGAGCTTGATAGTTAGACCCTCTTCCAACCCACACAAATTTAGGTTCACTAAGTCAGCTCCTTAGCTCCTGTATGTCAAGAAGGATAGCACTGATAGACCAGTCCATTTTGAAGGAGGTGACTAAGGAGATCAATTCCTTGCAGTCAGAAGCAAAGATGCATTTGCCCAGCTGTAGACTGGAGGCGAGAACTAGAGCCTCTCTCAAAGTGATACTTTTCCAGACTTTGTGTATTTTGCTCTAGCAGTGCAGCTTGTCTCCTTCCGTTGTGGGCTCGGCCTTTGTCCCCTTTTTATCAATCAATCTCACTTCCATTGACAAAAAAGAAAACCTCATCCTTATCTCCTCAAAATTCTACTACAAAAAAGAAAACCTCATCCTTATCTCCTCAAAAGAAAACCTCATCCTTATCTCCTCAATCTCACTTCCATTGACAAAAAAGAAAACCTCATCCTCACCTCTGGAGAAACAGAACACTTGCCCAACCAGTTTAAAACCATTACCCAAATCCTCCACGCATACGTACGCACAGGAGAAGATCATTAATAAGGAGTTGTTTAATTCTCATTATGGCAGGTAAGTCTCACAATTTCACCTATGATGTTTTCATCAGTCTTAGAGGTGAAGTTTTACGAGACACCTTTATAGAATGTTTTCTTAAAGAGCTGATGCAGAAGGGGATCAAAACATTCATTGATGATGAGATAATGGAGGCAGGGGATGTTATTTCACCTGCTGTTTCCAAAGCCATTGAAGAATCCAAGGTTTTAATTGTTGTGTTTTGTGTGAATTACGCGTCTTCCACGCGTTGTCTTGATGAACTTTACAAGATTTACTCAAGGAGGATTGGCTATGAACAACATGTTTTTCCAATTTTTTACCTCATTGAGCCGACCGTCGTACGACATCAGACTGCGAACTACGCTGAAGCAATGACTGCCCACGAGGAGAGATTTGGCCAAAGCTCCGAGAAAGTCGAAACATGGAGACTAGCTTTGAATGGTATATGTCAAATATCTGGGCACCATGCTTCCAATAGGTACATAAGTTTTTTTGGTACATAATAGGTACATAAGTTTCATGTTCATTATAATTTTTTTTTTAAAAGCAAAAATATATAGGAGTTGAGAAAAAACTCCTTTCAATAGGGTGTTCGCGGAATGAATTAGTTCTGTTTGAAGGGAAAAACAATCTGATTGAATTTCATCGGTTTTATAATTTTATCATCTAATACATTTATCTCAAAATTCAAATTTGAACCGATCCAATATATATGGGTTGGATTCAATCTGATCCAATATATATGGTTGGATTGATTGGATTTTTTGTTTAACTTTTTTTCTTTGATATTATAGTGTATCAATATAAAAAATGTATAAGAAATAATAAATACAACGCATATAACTTATAGCATTAATTTAACATTCATAAATTATAATATAGTCAATATTTTTTTCAAAATTTATGATTATATTTGTTCACTTTGATGAATATTTATTCAAAAGTTACTTAAAACTCTTTCTTATTCAAATATATTTTTTTATAAATATACACATATTATATAATAAACATATAAACAAATAATCATATAAAAAACATACAAATAATAAAAACTAAGAAAGACAAAAAAAAACTGGACCGGCCATACAACAAACAACAACTGACGGCATCCCCATCAAAACCTTCAAACCATCTCAGGCCGCAACTACAATTCTCAAAGAGAAGTCCCAACAGTCCTACAGAAAGCAACCGTAGCTTCAACGACCTCCACTGTGAAACAAGATGTGACGAACAGTTCAACTAAACAGAATCCTATAAGCCGCATCGTCGTACCCTACTAGCTTTTTTCCAACACGACATGGACCATTCCTCAACCCCACGAAACACCACTCCATCACCGATGCCTTTGAAATAAAGCCCAAAGCAAATCCAAAAATCACTGGCCACCATAACCAACAAACCACCGCGCCAGAATCATGACATAGAGGAGAAACCTGTAACACCCTCCCTCAACCCCTGATGCCCCACCATCACGACCCCAAACAATCCCAGCATAAATCTGTGAAACATCAAGCACCGATCTGAACAGGAAGAGCATAGCAAAGGTCGATGAGAGGCACGCGAATGATGAATGTGTACAAAGGATTGAGGCCGACACAGAGGTACCTGAAGGGCGAGGCCATAGAGGAAATTCCCACGACCAACAACCACTGTAGAAGGGAAGAGAAATCCCTGGATGTTAGGCCCTTGAAAACGCACGTGAAAGAAGGTACGTCAAGGGAAGTGAGGAAAGAGGGACGAGATGAGGGGTTGGCCGCGCAGGGAGGGTGGAAAGTTTGACTGATGATTATCCAATGAACCTTGAACCTGATTCTACTCAATTTCCACATCAACTGCATTTATGTTAGAAGAACTTGACGTGAGCTTAGAGCCTGTGGGAAAATTGTGCTTTCTATAGCACACCTCCATAGTATGGCCAACACAACCACAAAAGGAACAAACCCTTGTAGGTTTACCTCTTCCATAAGATCAATGTGATGCATAAGGCTTCCTAACCTCAGTTGCATTAATGACTACAGAGCTTTCATCAATGAGACATATATGAACGGGACGGAGCATGACATATTGGTTCCGTTCCGTGTTTGTCATGTTTTTAAGATGGAACAGAATGAGACAAAAAGCTTTAGGAACGGTACACTTTGGTTCCATAGAAAAAGGTGGAACGGAAGAGAACGGAACGAAACACCTTATTAAAAATTTTAAAAAGACAGAAATAACCCCAACCTATTCTCATATTTCCTGATCTTTACCCTTCCCTCTCCTCTGTTTCTCATCAAGCCCTTATCTGTTACGTCTTCTTTCTGTTTTTTTTTTCTGCATTCATTTTGCTCAATGTCTTATTTCTTGGGACAAAAAACAAATTGCATTTTTGTACACCAGTGCTCTCACGAAGGAAGAGGGACGCGCGGTGGCCTGAGCATCCACGGCGGCAGATCTGGCCACTGGGCGTGATGGTCCCTAGTCGCGGTGATCACTGGTCGCGGCGTGGTGGAGGTCCGGTGGCGCCGTGGCGGATTGATTGCATGCGATGGGAGCTTGCCGACGGCTGTGAGAGAAAATAGCCATGAAAAGTGTAGAAACCATAAAAGCTGTTGTTGCAGGCTTGCACGTTTTGTGTGGGAGAAGAAAAACCTAATCATCTTTTCCTTCTCAAATGTTATAATCAATCTAAATTTTGAATAAAAAGTTCATTTAAAATAGGATAAAAAACACTATTGGCCCCTGATGTTTCAAGTTTGTACAAATTATTCCCCTACTATATTTTTGTCGATGTTTCTATCCCTCATGTTTTCAAACAGTGCACCGTCTACCCCTCCGTCAGTCAGACGTTAAAAAACTAACAGAATGAGATGATGTGGATTTTTTAAATATTTTTTGGACCTGCCACGTGAAAATTACAAGTGAAATTAGAAAAAATGGGCATGAGAGATTCAAACTCAAGACTTGTAAGTAGCAAAACATGCATTTAACCAATTCAGTTACATACATAATTGATATATAAATCAAGCAAATTTAATTTATATCATTTCTTTGATCATCATCAACTTCATATACTCCTCTTCATCTCTCCAATCCACTCAGGAACCTCTCCTGAGAAAGTCTGACTGACAGAGGGGTAGACGATGCACTGTTTGAAAACATGAGGGGTAGAAACGTCGACAAAAATAGAGTAGGGCAGAATTTGCACAAACTTAAAACATCAGGGGTCAAAAATGCTTTTTAGCCTTTAAAATAATATACACAGTATATACGAAACAATATTCAATGGAAAACAATTTTAAAAGCTTAATAAAACAATAAATAATAGGGGTATATGTGTAATTATCTTTATGGTTCTGATCTGTTCGTGATGTATTTACCAAACACAGTGTACATGACATTATTGTCCTGTTCCATCCCGTATTGTTCTGTTCTATTATGTCCTGTTCTGTTATGTTTCCAAACGCTACCTAAATGCTGCCATCGAGGAATCTCTACTTGTTCATTTCGATAGTCGCTCTCTTCATAGAAGTGCCTAAAATGGTAATTCGATCCTTTGAGAACTGAATTCATGGAGGAAAATAGTAGTGGCTTGAAGCATTTTTCAATGGATGATCAGATGGAATCATTTCCTTTTGTTATTGATTATTCTAAGAACCTTGTGGTCTCGACGACATCATGAATAAAAGTCCTAGCATCGAAGCTCTAATACCATAAAATTAAATTGAAACCCATAAATGGAAGAAGATCAACGAAGTTGTAAAACAGCTTGAAGAAAAGAAAGAGAACAGATTTTCATTCTTCTTCTTCTGAAGTCTGAATGTTAGTGTAAGATGTGATAACTCTTACCACAAATTCTGTGTGAGGTAGACAATATTGTTTATAATAGAAAAAGTACAGAATATGCTAAGGAATATTACAAAATATGTTGAATAATAATAAAGGAATATCACGTAGGATATAATGCCTATTTATCTCTAACACCCCCGTCAAGCTTAGCATTGAATTAAGACCAACTTGAAGCTTGGAACTAAAAAGTTCAAACAACGGACGAGGCAACACCTTAATCCTTAGTGAAAATATCAGCAAGTTGGAGTGAAGTAGGGACATAGCGAGCTATTAATTGACCGGAGGCAACCGACTCGCGAATGAAGTGACAATCCAAATCAATGTGTTTGACATGCTTATGAGGACCAGGATTCTGAGCCATAAACAAAGCACTCTGGTTGTCATTGATAAGAAGAGGAGTCTCCCACAACCGAACACGAAGCTCGTGAAGAAGATTAAGTAACCAAACTAGCTCAGAAGCAGTATTAGCCATAGCTCGATACTCAGATTCACAACTAGAGCGAGCAACAATAGGTTGTTTCTTCGCCCTCCAAGACAAGAGGTTATCACCAAGAAAAATAGCATAGTCATAAGTAGGGCGAGGAGTGTTCATGCAGCGAGCCCAATCAGCATCACTATAACAGAAAACAGCGGGGGAAGAGGTACGACGAAACGTAAGATTGAAATGTTTTTTGTGCCACATAAATAACAGATAATACGTTAAACAGTCTGAAAGTGGTCAACAGTTGGAGCCTGAAGAAACTTACTCACCATATTAACAACATAAGATAAGTCAAGACGAGTAATAGTCATGTACAACAAGGCCACAACCAAAGAGCGATAGTTTGTAGGATTGGAGTAAGCCTCACCAAAGATGACAAGATGAGAACCGGCAGCCACGGGCGTCCAAACATGACTGACCTCAAGCATCATAGCACGGGAAGTAAAATCATGAGCATATTTGGCCTATCCCGAAAACAAGTCATCAACAGTCAAAGTGATCTCAAGACCAGGAAAGTAGTCAAGCTTACCCAAATATTTAATGGCGAACTCAGCATTGAGACGAACAATAAACTGAGTCAGAAGAGAGGGATTGCTACCAGTAAGAATGATGTCATCCACATACACGAGAAGATATAGAGTGATACGTCCTTTGTAGAAGAAGAACAAGGATAGATCAGCCCGACTTCACACAAAACCATAGCTCATGAGAAACGAGCTCAATAGTTGAAACCAAGCACGAGGCGCTTGTTTGAGGCCGTAGAGAGCCTTGTTCAATCGACACACATAAGTCCAGAAATGACTATCAACAAAACCAGGGGGTTGTTCCATATAAACAGTTTCAGTGAGATGACCATTAAGGAAAGCATTTTTTACATCCAACTAATGAAGCTGTCAACCATTAAGCACGACAAAAGATAAAATAAGGCGTACAGTAGTCGCTTTGACAACATGAATGAAAGTAAGGGAGTAATCAAACCCTGGAATCTGCGTGAAACTCTAAGCTACCAAACACGCTTTTAAGCGCTCAACAACCCCGTTACTTTTGAATTTTCTGCGAAAAAACCATATACTGCCAACAACATCTGTAGTCAAAGGACGAAGAACCAAAGTCCAAGTGCAGTTCTTATGAAGAGCAGAAAGTTCATCCTCCATGCTTGCCAACTGGTGAGGATGCTTCATAGCAAATTTGAATCCCTTTGGATCAGTAACAGTATGCAAAGCAGTGAGAAGACCAATAAGCTAAGCATGAACCAAGGCATTACATGTATTTAGCCGAAAAATACCATTCTGAGATTGAGTCCGCGGGTGAGAAACAACCAGAGCAAGGGGAACCTGAGCCACAGCAGGAGATGTGGTCGGCGGTGAAGCAGGCGGAGCCTGAGCCACAGTAGGAGGAGTGGCTCTCGGTGTTGTAGAAGCAGGAGCCGACGAAGGTGGTGTATCATCATGAGGAACTGGCAAGGAATCTGAGACATCACCAAATGGACAAAACAAAGGACCATTGGACACCGAGGAGTATAGGAACCATGGCGACCAGAACCACCATTGTTGCGACGCTGACGAGATACACCATTGGAGTTGTCACGGTTTCCACCACAGGAACATCCACCAGAATTTCCACAGTTACCACCATGGGAAGACTGATTGCCAAAAGAGCGAGTCTGATTACTCGCATGGAAGACAACAGGGCGAAGGGGTCACTGATTCCTCAAGAAAAGCCTAAAAAATAGCATGGCTCTCGACCTTACAAAGAAATCAGTAAATAAAGGCAGAGTACTTGATCAAGCTGACTTGTGGAAAAATTAGCATATGAGGGGCCAAGACCACGAAGAAACCAATGAACTTTGTCATCATTAGCCACATGTGCACCAATAGCCGCCAACTGATCACAAGTGTTGCAGAATTTTCGTCTGTGCTCAGAAACATAGAGAGAACCACTTCGCATGAGGTTGAGTTCATCACGGAGATGCAGTTCATGTGCCTTGCTACGCCAAACATAAGCAGAGTTTAGAGCATTCCGAACATCATGAGTAGTGGTTGCACTGACAGTCTCATATAAGGCCTCCTCATGTAGGGAGGAAAGAAGCAGATTGTTGACATTACGAATGCGAGCCTGCTATTGATCAAAAAGAGGATTTGGAATGGGAACACCATTACGCAAAGCCGGGGAGACAGTTTGTGAAAAAGTATGCAGCACAAACTCTGACAGGAGATCAACTGTTGCATCAACCATATCAAACAAGTTTTGATCCGAAAGAAGAGCGGTAACTTGTTTACGCCAGAGAAGGAAATTATCAGGTTTGAGTTTCACTATGATCATATGCACCAAAGTAGAAAAGGGAAAAAGTCAGCTAGGCTGGAAAAATCAACTGCTTGATGGAAAAGTCGACAATTGACCAAAAAATGCCAGAATATTTGGTTGCACTGACAATCTCAGATAAGGCCTCCTCATGCAGGGAGGAAAGAAGTTGATTGTTGACATTATGATTGCGAGTCTGCCATTGAGCAAAAAGAGGATTTGGAATGGGAACACCATTACGCAAAGTTGGGGAGACAGTTTGTGCAAAAGTCTGCAGCACAAACTCTGACGGGAGATCAATTGTTGCATCAACCATATCAAACAGGTTTTGATCCGGAAGAAGAGCGGTAACTTGTTTACGCCAGAGAAGGAAATTATCAGGTTTGAGTTTCACTGTTATCATATGCACCAAAGTAGAAAAGGGAAAAAGTCAACTAGGCTGGAAAAATCAACTGCTTGATGGAAAAGTTAACAATTGACCAAAAAACTTAACGATCAACAACGACTGGAAAAGCCAACAGTAAACGATGTCTGGAAAAAGTCAAAGGTCAAAGTCTCCGATCAACTGTCAAAGTTTTTGGTCAACAATCAAAAGTCTTCGGTCAACCTTCAAAAGTCAAGGCGCTGAAATTTGAGGAGAAAAACGGCGACGCGGAATATGGTGCAGGAAAACGGCAGCGCACGATATCTTATACAGAATTGACGGCGTGCAATATCTTGCGCAAGAAAAAGGAGGCGCACGGAATCCAATGTAATTTGTCGCTGCGCGCATGGAAAGCAAAGAGTTTGTTATTGGGCGGCGCAGAGCACGAGGTCTGTGGCGGCGGCTAGCACGGAAAGAGAGCAGGTTGTCGGTGGAGGCGTGGAGCACGAGGACTGTTTTGGCTGCACGCACAGAAAACAAGAGGAGCTTTTCGGCGACGCCGAGGACAGATCTGGTGGTTGTCAGGCACGTGTCTGACGGCTGTTTGGCACAGATTACAAGGCGACGCAACACGAATTTCGAGGCGCGTGGTGCGTATTTTAAGGCAGCAGCTGGAGAGAATGGAAGAATGGTGGCGGCCCAAAACTTGATACCATGTAATATATGATAACTCTCACCACAAATTGTGCATGAGGTAGACAATGTTATTTACAATAGGAAAAGTACAAAATATGCTAAGGAATATTACAAAATATGTTGAATAATTACAAAGGAATATCCCGTATTATGCCTATTTATCTCTAATAGTTTGTTCATCAGTAACTAACTTATTACAGAATAACTATCATCTAGTAACTAACAATGCTAACTCAGATAAGCTGTAACTAACTATGCTGATTTGGCTAATTACTAAGCTATAACTAATCTCATCGCATGGTGAACAAGCTTAAACTACACTTTAGTCCACATTCAATGTCTCATTTCATTTCTGCTTTGTTTGGTAGAGGGAGGTTTGGGTAGAGAAAGATTAGGAAGTATGTGTGTTTGGTGAGTGGGAGGAGGAAGATAGGGTGGAGAAAAAGTGGTGGGACCCACCACTTTTTTGGTGTCTCCAAATTGGAGAGAGATGGGTGAGTGCTTGATTTTTTTTTTCAGAGTTTCGTACTTTACTTGCGGTCTGAAACCTCTAATTAGATCAAAACCGCTAGAAATCACGTTTTTTCGTACTTTATTTGACTTTTTTTCTCTCTCCCAATTGCACTTTACTAGCAGTTTGAGACCGCCAGTAATTAACTTCTAACTGCCATAAGGTGTTTTAAATTAGAAATAATTGTTTTTAAAGGCAAAAAGTAACACTCTCCCCTCCATCTCTATTCTCTTTTTATCTTACCAAACAACCTCTAAATGTACTTTATTTCTCATTTAATTCTCTCTACTCAACTTCTCTCTTCTCTACTCTTTCTATACATATCAATAGTTAATTCCAGACAATGATCTTTTCTTAAAGTCAAAATATGAATAAATCACTATATAAGGGTATGTGTAATATTTACTATTGCATTGTGAAGAAAAAAATCTATTGAGAATGACATTGATCTTTTTTTGATTTTATGTAATAATTATGTTTTTATATTTCTTATCGAGTGACTACGCTTATTACACTAATGAAATAAATCCTGCAATTTAACTAATGATGTGTTGTATTCTTGTAGGTCTGAAACAATTTTTGTTGAAAAGATTGTTAATCAGATTTATGTTAAGATAGCTTCTAAACGCCTTCATGTTAAGCACACATTTGGACTTGAGCAACGCATGAAAGAGGTGCAGTCACTCATAGACGTGAAGGCTGATGATGATAATGTATGCATGCTGGGAATATACGGACTTGGTGGTATAGGGAAAACTGAACTTGCTAAAGCTTTGTATAACAATTTTGTGGACAAATTTGAATTCTCAAGTTTTATTACCAATGTTAAAGAGAAATCAAAAAAAGCCAATGGCCCAGAAGATCTACAGAAGACTCTATTATTAAAGATGTCTGAAGTGCTAGAAACTGAGTTGGGCAGTACAAGTGCAGGAAGTCGTGAAATAAAACGCAGGCTTCACAAGAAAAAAATTCTTCTGGTTATTGATGATGTTGATGATATAGAACAATTGAATAACTTGGTAGGTGGATGTGATTGGTTTGGTTCGGGTAGCATAATCATCATAACAACTAGGGATGAAAATTTGCTACGTCATCATCAAGTTAAAAAGTCTTACAAGATGGTGGAACTTAATGATGAACAATCTCTTCAGCTCTTCAGTCATCATGCATTTGGGAATAAGGATCCTAAAATTGGTTATGAAGATATATCTTCCCGTGCAATATGTTATGCAAAAGGTCTTCCATTGGCTTTAGAAGTCATAGGCTCCGATTTGCGCACTGAATCAAGTCAAGAAGATTGGGAGCGTGTATTAAATATATACAAGATGAATCTGAATCCTCGGATTCAAGACGTTCTCAAAATAAGCTATGAAAGATTGGAGCCCAATGCCAAGCAAGTTTTCTTGGATATAGCTTGCTTCTTCAAAGGGGAGAGAATAGAATATGTTAAAAGGATACTAAAGGAACTATATGCACTGCGAAATATTCATATACTTGGTAGAAAATCTCTCCTAACTTTTGAAGATGGTTGTTTGAATATGCATGACCTAATTCAAGATATGGGTAGAGAGATTGTTCGGGATGAGGCACCAGAAAATCCTGGAAAACGAAGTAGGTTATGGTCGCATGAAGATGTTACTAAAGTATTGACTGGAGATTTGGTAAGAATCATCAACTTCTGTTTTTATTTATTTATATATTGTAGTCTATATATGTCATTGGTGACAATATGAAAAACTAATTGGAACTGATGTTATTTTCATTAACTTTATTGAAGGGAAGTGATAAAATTGAAGGGGTAATGCTTGATCCTCCCCAACGAATAAAAGTAGGGTGTAATGGTACCGCCTTTGGAAAGATGAAATGCCTCAGAATTCTCATTGTTCGAAATACGTCCTTTTCAACAGAGCCCAAAGATCTTCCAAATCATTTAAGGGTGCTTGATTGGGAGGAGTTCCCTTCAAAGTCCTTCCCGCCAAAATTCAATCCGGAGAAAATCATTGTCTTCAATTTGCGTAGAAGTTGTCTTACACTGGAAAAGCCATTTCAGGTAATAGCTTGTTTCTATATATCCTTATTGTTTCAGTTTTAAATTTAACAATAACTTCACTTGTTAATCACATAAACATACTAATAATTATTAATCATTTGGATGGCTTTTTCTTTTTGCAGAAATTTCCAAGTCTGGCCACCATGAACTTCTCACATAATGAATGTATCACTGCAATGCCTAGTGTGTCTGAAGTTCCAAATTTGATAGAAATAAGACTTGACTATTGCAAGAACCTAATCAAGGTTGATGAATCTGTGGTATTGCTCCAAAAACTTGCTCACTTAAGTGCTGCTGGATGCGGTAAGCTTACAGATTTCCCGCGAAGCATGCATTTACCATCTCTGGAAGTCCTTGACCTTAATTCATGCACAAGACTAAAACATTTTCCAGAGATAGTGTACAAGATGAACCAGTTAGTGAAGATAGATATAAAAAATACTGTTGTTGAAGAGCTGCCAGATTCTATCAGTAACCTTACTGGTCTTGCTTCTATAGAGATGATAGGTTGCAGGAAACTCAGATATATTCCACATAGCTTATTCATGTTAAAGAATGTTGTCACTTTTAAACTGGGAGGATGTTCTAACATTCGAGAATCCTTCAGAAACTTTGCACGTAGCCCTGCAGCTGCCAATGGTCCTTCAACTTTAAAATCATTGTATTTTGAAAGTGGTGGTTTATCGGATGAAGATTTTGATGCAATTCTCAAATGTTTTCCAAACTTAGAAGAGTTGATTGCATTGGATAACAACTTTGTATCCCTCCCTGAATGCATTAAAGAGTGTGTTCACTTGACAAGTCTTGATGTGAGTGAGTGCAAGGAGCTTCAGAAAATTCCTGAATGCACAAGCTTGAGAATTCTTAATGTCCATCTTTGCAAGAAGCTTGAAGAAATTTCAGAGTTGCCATCTACTATTCAAAAAGTGGATGCAAGAGACTGCTGCTCTTTAACTAGAGAGACATTAGACATGTTATGGTTTCTGGTATGTTATTGCTTTATTGCTTGTGCTTAGTAAGGGTGTGCATAGTTTGGATTTTTGAAAATCCAGTCAACATCCAATTCAAATCTAATCATATGGTTTTTTTCATATGAACCAAACCACTTTTTATACTCCCAAACTGTTTTAAGTTTTGTCAAACTGGTTCAGATTCAAAAAACCGGTTTTTAAACTTATTTTCCAATCACGTCACATATCATATCTCTCATTTCTCTCTTTCTCTCCTTATTTATTTTAGTGTAAGTGTGGAAGCTTCTTCTTATATGACAGGTGAAAAAAGAGATACCGGGATTAGAAGTTGTGATGCACCCAACTGAGATTCCAGACTGGTTTGACTGGAGGGACAAACGAGGAAATCCACGTTTCTGGACTCGTGGGAAGTTCCCTGTTGTTGCTTTAGCGCTGTTGTTTAGTAAAGAGAAAGGAGCATCTAGAAATTCTCGGCATCAACTTGTTGAGCTCCAACTGGTCATCAATGGAAAACGTGTGCCTCGCAAAGGCTGCTACAGCTTCAGAATGGAAGCAGAACATGTACTAGTCTGCGATCTACGACTCTTGTTCAGCGAAGAGGAGTGGCAGGGCCTTGATGAATTTCTAGTGCATGATTGGAATCAAGTGCAGGTTTCATATGAAGCCCCATCAACCATGACATTAAGTAATTGGGGTGTTTTCGAGTACAAAAATGAAACCAACATGGAAGATGTGCAGTTCGTGTGTCCTGACCCAAGGTATATCTCAGATATGATAGCCAACAACATATCATCACCCACAATAGTACCTACTGGTGGAGATCCTATGTTGGAGATAAGGAAGAAGATACAAGAGATGGGCCTAGAAGACACATATGTAAATACTTTGCTCCAAATGGGAGGCTTCGAAAATAATAACTTTGAAGATAAAGAATTTGCTATGGAGCAAATGAATGTTCTATTGCAAAATCTGGAGCAGATGTCGAGGGAGGCTAAGGATGTATCACAAGGCAAAGCACTAGATGATAAATCCCTACTGAAACAGTTTTTAGACGCTCAGGAAGATAAGAGTGGTAGGATAATTCACTTTGGCGATCTCGCGTTGGTACCTGTAAATACTGGATTTAATCGACCTATAGATGTAGAAGAAGCTTTACGTTCAAACTCTAGTCATGTGATAAATTTACAGAGAAGAGATCCTATGATGGCGATATTCCATGAGGGGATAGTGGATGGACTCTCTGAAGCACAGAAAAGCTTTCCTGCTCTTGATATACTGAAAACTCTAATTGCAACCTTAAATAAGGGTAATAGGGTTGCATGGTCACTCCCAGATGGTCTAGTGCCGCCTCAACAGATGACATACATAGTAGGTGTTGTCAATGGACTCCGGGAAGCAAAGCTGAGCTTTCCCACTTTGGACGTAGATGCAATACTGAATTTTGTGTTAAGTAAAGTGGGGTTTGCAGAATTAAAGTTCACTGTGAATGGAGGAGGTGGAGTAGGAGGAGAAGCTTCAACAAGCTCTAGCCATCAAAGCTTTCCCCCACTGGATGTAGAGACAACATTGAGTAATGTGTTGTTGGGAATGAGGGCCCATGAAGAAATGAAGTCCCCTATGAAGGTAGGAGAAGCTTCAACATCTGCTCAGTACCAAGGGAATAATTCAGATCAGGTACTACAAATACAGAGGAACAATCCTCAGGAGGAGGAAGAAAGAAGGATGGAGGTCATATTGTTGAAGGGAATGAGGGATGGACTTGTTGAAGCTCAGAACATGTTTCCTACTATAGATATTGACACAATTATGGCTGCAACTCTTGAAAAGGGAATGAGGTTCCAATTGCCACCAGTGCCTGCAGAGTGTGGGAAACTACTATCCACACCCGAAATGAAGAGATACGTAGAAGGAATTATCAATGCACTCCAGGAAGCTAAGCTGAGCTTTCCCACTTTGGAACTAATGGCAATATTGGACCCTTTGTTAAATAAGGCAGCAACAATGGCGATATTCTCAAGTGGAATGAGGAAAGGACTTGTTGAAGCAAAGAAAAGTTTTCCTACTTTAGATATAGAAGCAACCATGAATATTGCAGCCTGTAATATTACTAGGTTTGAAGGGACACCAGTCCCAGAGTCTGAGGTAGAAAAACTTGAACTAGAAAAGATGGTATACAAATATGGCATTATCAACGGACTTGAGGAAGCAAAGCTGAGCTTTCCCTCACTGGATGTAGAGGCAATAGTGAGTAATGTGTTGGGTATGAGGGGGGGACATGAAGAGATGAAGTCCCCTATGGAGGTAGGAGAATCTTCAACGTCTGCTCAGCACCAAGGGAATAATTCAAAATCTACTTTGAGTGGCTTGGATTTGCAGAAAGACAGTGGAAAAGAAGGTTGCAAGAAGCATAAGAAGCTAGCTGCTGTTTTGACAGAAAGAGGAGAAGAATTGCTGGGGCTCTATGATGCTGAGATTGAAGCCTTCCAGAAATCACAAGAGTCTGATCATGATCTGATGAGTGCAGTATATTTCCAAGGAGTGAGGGATGGAGTCCTCGAAGCACATGCCCTATTGCTTGCTCTGGATGACATGGACAAAGTAACTGATCCACAACATGTTACTCCTGATGATGAGGCTCCCTCAAGATCTGCTAATTCGAGTGGAAAAGAAGGGTGCAAGGGTGTTACAAAGCTAGCTGCTGTTTTGAAAGGAAGAGGTGAAGAATTGCAGGGGCTTTATGATGCTGGGATTGAAGCCTTCCAGAATTCACAAGAGTCTCATGATCTGATGAATGCAGTATACTTGAGTGGACAGAGAGATGGAGTCTTTGAAGCACATACCATCTTGCTCGCTCTGGACATGGACAGAACATTGTAACTCCATAACGTTACTCATGATGATGAGGCTGCTAATCAATGAGGAATTTGGTCGCTTCTTTTTTTTTTGAAAAGATTTGTAGCTTTTGTAAAATGATGATCTGATTGTACTCTATGTGTGTCACATTATTTATGCAATTGTTATGCCTATGCTCCTATTGATCTTGGCCTTCATTAACCTTTGGAAAATCAATTATTCATGTCTCTTCACCTCCACCTATTGGAGAGAAATACGAAAATAAGAGAGAAAATTGAAAGATATGAGGTGTATATGATAGGAAATGAAGAGATAGGAAGAAACAAGTTAAAAGAAGATGGAAGAGAAATTGTAGTGTGAAGATATCATTGTTGTTAATTTTTCAATACACTTCATTCACGCTTCTTTAAAAATTAGAATGGAGTTCAGAGAAAAGAGATAGAAAGAAAAGAGAGAGAAAATAAGAGATTTAATAGATGATATGATAGAAAAAGAAGTAAGAAATTGATAGAAAAATAAATGTGAAAAGAAGTAAGTGTGCTTACCTCTTAGTTTTTTCTATAATGACTTGGAACAACCGTTTGTTTTCACTAGGAAAGTACTTTTTCCCCCTCTAGCTATTACTATTCTTCTGCGCTAAAATGGTGTGTTTTCTATAACAAGCATTAGAAAAATATCAAATTAAATTTGAACAAATTAGTTTCTTGCAGACAAATGCAAAATATCTCATAAACTTTGTTTTTATCATTGTGTCTAACAATAACTTAGTGTTGGGTTAAATTTTTTGTATAGCATCATTTGGTCCTTAAAAACAAATTTAAATAAGGACAAATAGTGTGATGGTGCTTACATGGCTTTCACATCACTTTTGGTACTCCTTTTTCCCCTTCTTCCCCTTCTCACGGCAAGAAAGGCGCATTATAGCGTCGCCGCGACACCGACGCCAAATTTTGCATCAGCATCGACGCAAAGCATTATAGGGTTGTTCTTCTAAATATTTAGTGTCAACCTTTTCAACCAGAATATTTGTAAACATGTTAGATGATGCCAAATGTGAAGGCATCAACGGGGTCGTCATCAGTGGAAGCAGGTACTATGGCAATGGTCGAACGACAACTAAAGAGACGACAATGGTGGAGGACATGGAAGCAACGATAGTTGGTTAGACACTATGGCAACGGCCAAACGTCACTGGTTAAGACGATAACGACGGCTGCGGCCGAGGAAAAGAAGGCACGCAGCGACAACTACAATGACAACGGAGGCTATTGCAGCGGCGAGACAACACTTGAAAAGACAACAACAGTAGAGGTTGTGGTAGACAAGTTGAGGATCGGTGGAAGCGACACTGAAAGTAATTGTAGCGGTGCAAGATAGGCGGCAACAGATATGGTAACTATAAGGGTAGAGACGGCGGCGAAGGTGAGGGTTTGTGAGATAAGGCAGAGAAGAAAGAAGAAGGCTTATAATGGGAGTGGACGGAGAAACCAATAAAAGGTAGAGTCGGCTAGACCGACGCTAACCGTAAATATGTGTTGCTTGCATTAGGGCACGATGTGGCATTAAAGCTTGTCAAAGCCAACCCAACGCTAAGCCTCAGGCATCGTGCAATGAAACCGTATACTTACAACTTTGTGTTGGCTACAAAGCTCACTAGCAAAAGTAGTGTCACACTTAAGTCGCCGCTACACATTCGAGAGTTGATGCTAAGTTGGTCGGTGAACTTAGCGATGGCTTTAACCAACGCTACTGATCATTAATCCATCGAAATGTTGTGTTGCCTCGGCTGACTCAATGTTTAATTAGTTTTTTCTAGCTCTTTACGTCGGGTTTGCGTTAATTGAATTGACCCAAATCAACTAAATTTAGCGTCGATGTCGTGGCTGACGCCAAATGAGCACATTCTGGTAGAGATCATCATCAGAGCATCCTATCTTGAACTTCTTTGAAGTCTGATGTGGATGCGTTTCAGCTTGGTCTTCAAAGAGTGTTCTCCTTCTTGTGTGCTACGTTGTTAAGAATTAAGATTAAGATGCATATGTACCTTTATCTATAGATTCATGATTTCACGCCACTTCCTTCTTGATCTATGACTCTACTTAGAATGAAGATTCATAATATGCTTGAACCTTTTAAAATGAGTCTTCAAGTCTAACGTGATGGAAGAAATCCAGTCTTTGACCTCTTAGCTGCACCTCATCTTTCACCTTGCCCCACTCTTATTGGGTCTTAGTCTATCGTTCTTTAATCCATATTAGTTACTGTCCAAAACCTATACACAGACTCAATGGATTGGCTACAGAAAGAAAAGGGTGCCCAAATTAGTGTCAGATTTTTTCATACATGGATACACCAAACCATAAATTAAGAAGAAAGAACAAAAAACTTATGATTATGAATAAAGAGAAGCTACTTCCCGTGGTCATTGAACCCTCACAAGAACGATGCCGCAGTCTGATAGAGAGATCCAGGACGGAGCGTTACCACAGTAGTGAAATCCCCGACAAACAACGGGCTGAGAGATACGAACAAGCTGCTTCTTCTAGTATATTAAGGTGAAAGGATTCAACAACTCTGAGAAATGCGGCGACAATAGTGTGTCAAAACTCAAAACTCAAAACAAAACATAATGTAATGGACCCATGGTTGTTTAGTGCTGCCACAGCCCAACAGGACAAGTTCTATAATTGATTAAGAATTTAATTTTTTTTTTTTGTAAGATAGGTGTTATGTTCGAGCCGGAACATCCATATTGTGGCGGGATTTTTTTCCATTTATAAATACTCGAACTCGAGACCTTGCTTAAGGAGAATCAAGTATGTATCACTTGAACTAACCACCCATTAGTAATTAAGATTCAATTTATATGCATTGTAATCTTTCTTTGCAGCACAAACGACATCCAATTTTATTCCACCATGACAAAATAAATTATTATTTTAATTAAAGTAAAAAAGTAACGTAACTGAGAATATAATTTTATGTGACACAAAAAAATGATTTGATGTCAATATAAACAGCGTCACCGTAGGATAGCTCAAGTGGTAGGAGCTAGTAACATATGGGTTGGGTATGGGGAGGTCTTGGGATCAATTTCTGGTGGGTGTAATTTATCTTTCCGATGTAAAAAAAGTAGCATTTACACTATTAGTGCATCATAAAACCAAGCCTAAAACAAAAGAGGCAAAATCAAACACATGTACCAAATCCAAGCCAAAAAACAAAAGAAAGAAAAACAGATTCTAGTAGTCATGGAGCTCCTAAGAAACCTTGGAAGCAACAAAGAGCACACCGGAATCCTTCCTTCAAAGCAAAACAGATTTTGGGCTCTCCACGGATGATAACATAAAGCAAACACCCACTCTACTATTTGTTGTGGTGCATAATAGAATGAAATCAGTAACACATTGAAAGAATCCCACTTGCGCCTGCGACTCATATAATATGCCCAAGCCAAGACAAACCACAAGCTTCTACTCAAAAAAACCCAAAAAAGGTGCTCATCAGACTCCTCCAGATCTTCACAACGTTGTCACCATAAAAAGAAACTAACACCTTTATTCAATAGCCTTTTCCTTGAGAAGATGCCAGGTGAAATGAAAACCAATTCAAATGATTTCAATGATTTCAAAAGCAAAGTGGCATCGCCTCGTTGAGAATAAATAGATCCTTCAATTGTTAAGTCTTCAAGAACTAAAGTTGTTGCATTATACAATCGTAAAATATTACATATATATTGAATTGAAGCGAGAACTCCATCTAGTGTCTTCAGGCCTTTGTAGTGTGCCAATTTGATTTGCACTACTAGAATAAGCAGTGCAATTTCATTTTCATAAGCAGTCTGCAGCTCATCATTGCATTTACAAGAACCTACAACATTGACAACCATACTCAAGTTTTGAAAGAAGCATGAACATCAACTACTTCTTTAGCCGAAGCAACGAGAGCAAGTTGTAACTAATGAGCAAAACAATGTACATAATATGCATAAGGACATTCTTGAAGAATCAAAGCTTGTAAACCATACCACTCTCCACGCATATTACTAGCTCCATCATATCTTGGCCCCGAACACTTTTAAGTAGTATCTCTCACATGTATCATAATCCAAGAAACGCTCCTTAACATATCTGTTCTTATCAACAAATTTAATGACAAGAGTCATTTGTTATCTTTTAGATTCACCACGGGTTTCATCAACAATTAAAAAAAAATTGCATGACCAATCTCTTCTCGAATAGTATTTACTACCTTCCTTGCAAATACATGTAAAATATCACTCCTACGTCAAAATTTAGGATTTAATACTTAAATTCTACACAAAACCTTCTTCAAACTAAATCATTCCAATTAAGGGTTAATTTGAAAGCTATTCACAATTCTAACCTAGATAAGTGCCAGAAAAAATGACAAGGAAATTAATTAAATTTGATACTTATCACCCAACGACAGCAAAAGCCCCTTTGTTGAAGGAAAAAACATAAAGGTGACTTTTTACAAATATTTTGTGTGCATAATTTTTATCACTTATTTTTCCAATAAAAACACAAGCACCACAAATTTGCTTATAAAAAAGGCTTAAATATGTTGGAGGTCCCTCTAAAATAGGGGTCCTTTGGTTAAGGTCCCTACAAAAAATTTTGGGTGGAATAAGCCCCTAATATGAAAATAATATATAGTGATAAGCCCCTGCCGTGAGGTTCCGTTTAGTTTATGAGGATTCTGCATACGGCGCTGACTTGGATTATATTTTGTGAAATTATGAGGGTGCCACGTAAGTAAATTAGGGTTGAAAAGAATAAAAAAATAAAATCTCCAAACGTACTTAGGTTTTTTACTTGGGTTTTTATTTTATTTTTATTTTTATTTTTTTCAACCCTCATTTACTTACGTGACACCCTCTTTAATTGAATAATTTTCACAAAATATAATCCATGTCAGTGCCGTTTGCAGAATCATCAGAAATTAAACGTAACCTCACGGCAGGGGCTTATCACTATATATTATTTTCACATTAGGGGCTTATTCCACCCAAAAAATTTTATAGGGGCCTTAACCAAAGGACCCCTATTTAAGAGGGACCTCCAACATATTTAAGCCTATAAAAAAAAACAAGCACCACAAATTCAATCTCATATAATCAGACCAATTAAGCAACATAAATAGAACTACTCTCTTTTAAACACTTTCTCCAGCACATTTCATGTGATTGGTTTAATTTTTGAAAAGTCAACAAATAAGACAAAAGTGTTGTCTTTTTTAAAATTGAAACAATCACATGAAGAATGTTGGAGAGTGTGTTAATAGCACTTACCTTATCTTAATTTTGGAACCAATAAATTTGAGTTTGAAATCATGAAATTTGAATATTCATAAAAAGCCATACGTGAGAAAGTGAAGAGTAAGAGAGAAAATAGAAAATTGCACAAGTTAAGCAAAATCCCTTGTTTCTTTCTTTCTCTTTACCTTGTTTGAGTTTTTTTTCAGTTAAGCAAAATTCAATTACGTATTTTTCTCTTTGCCTTGTTTTTTTCTTCAGCTTTTGTCTGTTACTTCTGCTTTTGTTCCTTTCCTACACTAATGTTTTCTTAAATTGTAACTTGTAAGGGTGGGTCCCACATATTTGTTTAGTTAAAAGAAAAACAAAAAACAAGTAGGTGATGATGTAAACATAACAAGTAGGCTTAATTGCACTTTTGCTCCCTGATCTTTCGCCTTTGTGCGATTTACCTCCCTCATCTTTAAAATGAGCGAATTCCCTCCCTCTTCTATTAATATGTGTGATTTAGGCCCTTCCGTTAGTTAGCCGTCCAATTGCTAACGGTGGTTGCTATTTTCACCCCCCTTTTACTAACCACACCCCCTTATCAGAAATAAAAATAAAAAAATAAAAAATAAATTAAATAAATTAAATAAAATTAATAGAAAATAAAAAAAACTATAAATTAAAAAAAACTGAAAAAATATTTTTATAAAAATCAAAGAAAAAATAATAAAATAAATGAAATAAGTTAAATACAATTAATAGAAAATGAAAAAATATTTTTATAAAATCAAAGAAAAAACTGAATTTTTTTTTATAAAAATCAAAGAAAAAAATGTTTTTATAAAGTCAAAGAAAATAACATATTTTTTTTAATTGAAGATAGAAATTTAAAAATAAAATAAAAGAAGAATTTGTTTCTATTTGCACCACCTACACTAAATTAAAAATAATTATTCTATTATTTTATTTTTAAATTTCTATCTTCAATTAAAAAAAATATTTTATTTTCTTTGAATTTATAAAAACATTTTTTCTTTGATTTTTATAAAAATATTTTTTTCAGCTTTTTTTTTTTTATTTTATAAAAATGTTTTTTCATTTTCTATTATTTGTATTTAACTTATTTCATTTATTTTATTATTTTTTCTTTGATTTTTATAAAAATATTTTTTTTCAGTTTTTTTTTTATTTTCTATTAATTTATTTAATTTATTTAATTTATTTTTTTATTTTTTAGCTTAATTGCACTTTTGCCCCCTGATCTTTCACCTTTGTGCAATTTACCTCCTTTTTTTATTTTTATTTTTATTTTTATTTCTGATATGGGGGTGTGGTTAGTAAAAGGGAGGGTGAAAATAGCAACCGCCGTTAGTAATTGGACGGCTAACTAACGGAAGGGCCTAAATCGCACATATTAATAGAAGAGGGAGGGAATTCGCTCATTTTAAAGATGAGGGAGGTAAATCGCACAAAGGTGAAAGATCAGGGAGCAAAAGTGCAATTAAGCCTAACAAGTAACAGCTATGATTTGATTTTTAAATTTGAATTAGTTTATTATTTAGCTTTTGTATAGGTAGAAGTTATCTTTTTGTTATTTTACCCTTTTGTTACCGTGTATATATATATCAGGGTCGGTCCCGACATTTTGAAGGCCTAGGTAAATAATAAAAATGGATCCCTAATAATTTTTTTTAAAGAACATTATCTATTTAAATTGTAAATAGCATCAACAACTTCAAAAAATATGTGACTAACATAAACAAAACGTCATATTCTAGTCAATGTTATCCAAAAAAAAATTAACTACTTAAAAAAAGCTTCTCTCCTACTCCCTCCGTTCCAAAACTATTGTAATTTTAGCTTTTTTGTTTTGTTCCAAAACCATTGTTGTTTAATTTACATATCCAAAGCATTTTATCTCATTATCTTCCACTCATGCCCTCATTTAATATTGTATCTCCCAAGTATCACCTCTTATTTCCACCAATCACAATTCTCACCAATTAGCTGGCCAATTATTTTCATTCAAATTAATGAACTCTTAAACTTTCAAATTATTTAAATAAGGGTGTTTCAGTCAAATTATAACATTAATTAATGAACTCTTAAACTTTGTGAAAAAGCTAAAACTACAATAGTTTTGGAACGGAGGGAGTAGCATTTTTTGAAGCAAAATTTTCACCAATTAATTGGTTCACCAATAGGGATGGCAATGGGTAGCGTCTGGGTAGGGTACTATAGTACTCATCTCCATACCTGCGTTTTTAAAAATTTCTCGTACCCGTCCCCATACCCGCGTGGGTAGCAACTTGAATGCCCGTACCCGTACCCGTACCCTCTGGGTACCTATATGTTCGTACCCGAACCTATTACCCGCAAATTAGCTAACCTAAATATAATTTTTCACTATTTTTGTTAATAGAAAACAAAAATACAACTTTAAAAATAAGCGAGAAAGATATAACTCAAATTTATAATTTTAGATTTATAATACAGCCATAAATTGTAGGTTACTAAATTACTACTTTAAAAAATAAGTTGGAGTAAATTAGTAATAATTATCAATATCTTAAATACTCACCTATATTTTTAGAAAAAGAGTAAGTTTGAAAGTTATAATTTAAGTTAATTTGTTTTTTTATAAGCATTTAAGTTAATTTGTTAATAACTTAATATATTACAAAATAATAATAATAATATATGTGTGTGGGTATGGGGCGGGTTGGGTACTATAGTATCCATACTCGCACCCATACCCACTACTTTTTGTGGGTAATTACCCATACCCATCTAGCAGGTTTTTACCCTACCCATAGTGGGTATTTTTTGCGGGTACCCTATGGGTCCGAGACCCATTGCCATCCCTATTCACCAATTAATATCCACTTATCTAGTGAATTAGGTAGAAGAACCCAAGGAAACCTTCCACATACCAATGCTAATTAAGCTCTTAAATATGACCAATAAATATCAAGTTACTTGTATCTACATGTCTCTCTTATTAATTGTGAACATCTTCAATACACAAGTACAAAACTAGTCTTGAATGAAACTACTAAATTTTTTTTTGGGAAAGTTTAATGGGAATTTTTTTTTTGGCCACTTCTTTTTTGAGGCCCTTGGTTGTGGGTCTGCCTGCACAGGCCCAGGGCCGGCCTTAATATATACACTGTAACACCCCGATTTCGGTGGCGTCACTTTAGTAACCAAAAGTAAACTTAATGCGGAAAAACGTAAATATTTTTTTTTTGATAATAACTAAGACAAGACTGAATTAAATAAAACCCAAATGCGAAAGGCAACAGAACTAATATACAATATATATAGCATCCCCCGCTGTAAATAGCGACCTCGTCACGAGTAACCTCCAATGACGGAAAGTAGAAAAGTGTAACGCCCGTAGGCAAAATGTACAATCCCAAAATGTTAGGTCAAGTGTCAGCAACACAAGCCCTCAAAAATAAGAATAAGTCAGAGCTAGGACACTAACACCCAACCTTAATAGACTCTAATCACCCATCCCCCATACTTCCATCATCGACTCCCATCTGGTCATGCATGAAGTCCGGGTCCACGTCGAAGGCTCAATAGTAGTCATTTCGCTCCGGGTCTTCCCCGAACGACGAGGAATCACGGAAGAATCCACCAACGACATCTGACAAAAAGGGCATACATAGCCCCCCAAACACAGGTAGCACGTGCAAGGGTCAACTTACGGAATATAGGATAGAGAATACAAGACACCAGATAAAGTATAAGGGGTATATATATATATGTTGTCTATATACATATAAGTTCTGCATTGTCTACCCTAAGGTTTGAACATAGCATGTTATCAAATCTCTAGTACAATTCAATCATCAAAGCACATACGATATTTATCAACATCTACTCATCCAAATCCCCAACGAATATAATTAGAGTGCATGATATGTCAATGCAACGTCAATCTCGACGATTCCGGAAAGAGTAGGCTGGGCACGTTTGAGTCGGTCCTAACACTGGCATGGTGTCGACCATAACTCCCGAGTGTCACTTACAACCTTGACATAGCCGGATCAGTCCTAACCCTGCGGGTCGACTTTTCCCTCCGCTATGCCCGACAATCAACAGGTCGATCCTAACCTCACGGTCGATCATATCCCCCGTCGATGTCCGAATTACCCGAAGGCATAAACTGTACCCGAAGGCATAAACATTATCTCATGATGATCTCCAAATCATCCGACTCATCTCCATCCGATGGTCAAAACTGCTCAACGAGCAAGAGTATCAACATACTCGGAAACTATCAATTTCCCGGACTTATCCCCCGGATAGCCCAACAACACAGCTGCTACAACAGCACAAGAGCATCAACATACTCACTACTTCTCAACTTCCTCAACACTTGGATCCGACGACACTTCTCGTTTTCCAAAACTAAGATCTTCATCCCAAGCTTCCTTTCGAGTTTATTATCATTATTTGAAGATTTAGAGGTTGTTTAATGTCTTATGAGTTTTCTTTACAAAATAATATCCTTTTAATCTTATCGCGAATCTTATAAGTTCCCGGGATCTCCAAATCCCAAATGACTCCAGAGAATGTCTCGATCCATGAAAAACCATAACAAGGCCCGAATCTCATTCGTCCTATCGAACTTTCTCAAAACTCTCAAAATAAAATCGGCATGACCTGCCCGCTATTCTCACTACTCAAAATCACAGATATGAGTACAAGACATAGTTTAAATCATCACCGTCATCAAACATGTCATATAACAATACATCTCAGACTAAACACGTAGCACTTAGCATATAAATCATGCACCACACATCCTAGATTACCCACATAGCACATAGCATGTAAGTCAATCTCAAAAACATAGTAGTAGATGCATCATCTACATTGTCAGCCGAAGCCTCAGAAAACATTTTCCCAATCATACACAAACAAGTGCATAAACAGTAAATCAAGTCGAATGCGTCGACACCTAAAGCATTAGCTAGTAAGGTAAGTTGCCCTTACCTCTAGTTATTCCAGCGTTCTCCTCAAACGTTCCTTCACAATGAGCTCCTTGATCTTCAGGAAATTCTTCAAAAGAACCTTTAAAGTAAAACCACAGAATTCTATCAAAATCTATCGGAAACTAAGCTATCAATGCTCACTAAGGTTACACGAAGTAGTTCATACTCCGAGGTACGATAATCTAGCGCGAAAGGACAAGTTTTCGGAAAAGGAATTTTCCCCCTCCTCCTCTATAGGGCTCGGCCACTTTTCACAATTGTGGGGCTCGATTTTTCTTCGATCAAACTTGGTTCCTATGCTTTCATTAGCCGTAACTAAGGGTATTCTGAACTCGGAAAAATTATCGGATCAAAAACTGTCGCAGGGGTATTTTGGTAATGATTTTTAACTTAGAAATTTCAAAACTGAAATCCCAAAAACCAAATTTTGCAGGGACGTTACTAACGACGTTTATGACAACTAATCCTACTAACACTAAGCTAAGGCGATAGTTTTTAGCCTAAAGGTTGAAGCTTTACCTCAAAAATTCCAAAAATGGGTATTTAAGGCTAAAATTGATTCCGGCGGAATTCCGGCGACATAACGGAAAATCTAACCCGGCAGAAGTGATCTTGGGCGCATAAGGAAGAGGTTTAGAATCAGAAATGAAAGATTCAGGATAGTTTTGCAAAAACCCATAAACTATCCGCTCAGAAAACTCTACAGAAAAGCTATGGAAAAAGCGATCAGAGGTAAAGATTAGCGACTATACCTCGAAGCCTTGAAGTAGCAACTGATTGATCGACGATCAAGCAAACGATGAAGAAAATCTTCTCTTCTCCCTCCCTTGTAGAACTCGCGGCCTTGATGAAGAAAATGGAGGAAAATTTGAGTTTTTCTTCCTTTCTTTGCTATATATAAAGGTTGGAAATTCGCGGGAAAATGAAAGTTTCGCGAATCTGATTTTTCCGGCGTCATTCTCCGTGAATTAATAGATATGTTTTGGCAAAAGAATTCCAAAACTATAAAGAGGTCTCCTTGTATTTTTGGCAACTAATGCATAGTCGGTATAAAACTATTTTACCCGATAAGTTGCTTTTTGCATCGAATGTCGAATAGAAAACTTCCTTCGGAAGAAAGATTGAAATCATCAAGAGAAATGGGTGTACGCGTGTAGAATATTCATTTGAAGCTCTGAATAGATAAAGTCTTCATTGTCGAGAAATTCTAGGGTTTTGAAATACCAGGGATTCGGTTTCGGCAAACTTCCGATGATTGGAATCGGACGTTCGTAGATCCTAGAGTTTCGCCTCGAAACGATTGTGATATATGGAAAAAGAGAAGTTCTAACATTTCTCTGAAGATGTTTTTGGAATTAACTTCCGTCGTGCCTAAAAGTGAAAATTAGCTATATACTAGGGTTTCTGACCTAGGTTAAGCGTATAACGATCGTACTATAACTTTTATCGATCATGATGTAATCCTTTGACTTTTCCTGAACTTTCTCCTTCATAAATTTATTTCATTTGGTAAACTCTAGTTCAGGTTTCCCTTCACAATACATCAACCCTAATCGTAAATGGAAATCTCTTCCACTGATCCTAAGCTTAAAATCTTGGGTCTTACATTATACACACACAAGACTTGTATTCTCTAGCTTTTGATAATACAAACACGACATTCATTCTCTATAGATGGTAGAGTGGTGTTGTACTACCGTAGAACTCTACTTAAAAAAATTGTTGAGAAATTCCTAAAATTCAGGGGTGACTAAGAAGGGACAAGTCACCCTTGTCCCTCTGCTACTAACTTGTTATAATTACCCAGTAAACACCTAGTGAACTTAATTTGTGAATACTCAAATTTTTTACTTTCATTAAATAAAATCTTGCAGATTTATTTTAAAAGCCTATTTTAGTGGTTTCTTCATGTTTTAATTTGAAAAAAAAAATTACCCTTAATTATATAAGTTTTTATGAGTCTTAAGCAATATCAAACTCAGTGAACTTTTAAAGGCAAAGACCTATGACTAGAAAGTCATAAATCTTGTCTATGAAAGTTGAATCTTTCGAATCTTCATGGTCTTGAAGCTTTTTCTTTTTTATTAATGTTGTTGTCGTCATCAAAACCTAGCTAAGATCAAGTCGTTAAGGAGAAATTCTTCTTCGCAATCTCAATCATCACGACGGTTACAACTCCTTCAATTCCATTTCAAAACTGTGAATAGCCTCATCACCACTGACCCACAATGTTTAGCAAGGGAATTGGGAATTTTGTGTTGCCTCAAAGAGAAGAAAATTGTTCCAAATCAGAGGAACATTCCAGACCAGTGTTTCCCTTTCAATATGATTGTAACACATGTGAAACATGGAAATAGGGAGCCAATTATCCTCACAAGCCTTCCCAAGACCACACCTTAAAAGGTTGATAAGGAAGCTAATTATCCTCACAAGCCTTCACATCACAACCACTACCCACTTTCCAGAAAACGATAACTTTGTAAACATGTAGTAATAAGGTGTAGTTTTTTTTTAGATAAGCAAAATTTGTATTGATAAAGAAGTACAAGGGGTACTTCAACCCAATACAAGAATGTTAAAAACAAAGCAAAGTACAAAACAGAATTAAAACTAAAAACACAATGCACCAAGCACGACAGCAGCTACCCAAAGGTTCCCCTCTTAAGAAACCACCAATCAATCAAAGCAAGAAAGGTGATACCCAGCCACGAAGACAAGGAGCAAATGAACCAACATCATCACATGCCCAACATAGTGCTGCACGGTACACAACAAATAGCCAAATACTATCAAATGGAACAACAGCTACAGCCCACCACATTGCAGAAAAAACAGCACAGCAATTAAGAGGAAGTCACACACATGAGAGGATTTGAATGCCACTCAAACAGAGAATAACCAAACCCCCTAAAATTCGCCTTGTTCCAGTGCCATGCCCGCCATTTCACCAATTCCAACGCACTAGCCCAGCAAGCTTGCTCATTCCTGAACACAATCTCATTCCTAATCAACCAAATAGTCCAAACCATTGCATACCATACTGATAACATACCCATCTGATGTTGCTCCTTCCATCCGAAATGGAATTGCAAAAAATGTTCCTTCATGCTCCCCGGAAGCACTGTTTGGTAACCAATCCAATGATAACAGTCCTGCCACAGTTTCGACGCCAAGGGACAGGTAAGAAACAAATAGGAAACCGACTCAACCTGCGACGAACAGAACTTGCACAGCTCCGCCCCGTTTTGCAGCATGATACCACGCCTGAGCAAATTCTCCATAGAAGGAACATGAACAAGCACACAACGCCAAGTGAATGCCTTAACATTTGAAGGAGCAAAAGAGCTCCAAATGAATTTGAACACACGTTCTAGTGGGCCAACCGCTGGTTCTTGCAAAAAGACATAAGCAGAGTTCACAGAATAAAAACCATCCGAAGAAGGTCTCCAAGTCCACTTGTCGCAAGCTCCCTCACGAAGTGTAGCAATATCAACAGCATACAACATAGCCCTGGAAAAATTATACAGCCTGTAAAACCTCTCCCAGAATGGGCCACCACTAGTCCAATCCTCCAGCCACATGCTTGTAGAGTCCCCACCCCTTACTATTTTAGCAACCCCATCATCAAACCAATTCGTTGCACCCAAATAGCAAGCTGATTGCACATCCCGCCATCACGCAGACTCCTTCATAAAAGACCCATCATCATACTTAGCTTTTATTATCCTGCACCACAGAGCATCTTTCTCAGTCTTCCATCTCCACATCCGCTTACCAAGAAGAGCTTTATTAAACAAAACTAAGTCTTTCAATCCCAACCCGCCAACCTCTTTAGGGAGGCAAATCTGGTCCCAGCTTACCCAGGCAATTTTCCGGTCCCCATCACTCCCACCCCACAAGAACCCACGCATTAGGAGAATGCACTCCTGAACCACACAACCTGGCATTTTAAAAAATGACAGAAAGAAAAGTAGAAGAGCAGAAAGAACACTTTGAATCAAGCAAATACGACCGCCAAAAGAAATCAATTTTTGTTTCCACATAGACAGTCTACTTCTAATTTTATTCAACACTGGCTCCCAAGTTTTAGCACAACTTGGCCTTCCCCCCACTGGAATTCCCAAGTAGACAAAAGGTATACACATGACCTTGCAATTCAAAAAGGAAGCAAACTGTTGAACAACACCAGAAGCAGTAGCAATAGCAGCAAGTTTACTCTTATGGAAATTAACCTTCAAGCCAGACACCAACTCAAAACAACGAAGCACACATTTAAGGACCACCAAATTCTTAATGCATGCTTCACCCAGAAAAACAGTGTCATCGGCAAACTGCAACAAAGAGACTACAAGACCACCTCCTGAGCCAACTGTAATCCCCTTGAATTCCTCCAAACTTACCGCATTCTGAAACAATCCATTAAGACCTTCAGCTACAATCAAAAACAAAAAAGGAGCAAGTGGATCACCTTTGTAACACCCCGATTTTCGGTGGCGTCACTTTAGTAACCAAAAGAATAACTTAAGCGGAAAAACATGAATTATTTTTTTCCGATAATAAATTTAAAGACTGAAAGAAAATAAACTCCTCAACAAAAGATAAAAGAAAACTAATATACAACTACATATATATACATGCCCATCTAGTACCAACCACATCGCGAGTAACCTCAAGCGACGGGTGACGGAAGAAAGTAACGCCCGAAGGCAATATGTACAAACCAAGGTAAACCTGTGTCCGCAACACCATACCTCAAAACTGAGAACAAATTGGCCCAGTGGCCTAAGGAAAGACCTCCTAAGTCTAACCAGCTCTCTGTGATCTTCATAAGAAAACCACACAAAAAGCTACCGGCAGGAAACTACCCTGTCCCAAAACTGAAAGCATGACGGTCAGAGCATCGACACTACTCCTACACTAATCCTAACTCGAGGAGCCCACACTAACACTCGATCCTACATGCTAGCGCGGTCGTCGTCCGAATCTGCATCCAGGACGACTAGGTCGACATACACAACACTACCCTCTCTGTCCACCCTGATGCGCTCCTGCACTGGCCTCTCGGGCTCGGGGCCCGGAACAAGATCCTCGATGACAACAGCAGCAGACGGACTGGACTCCGCCGAAGTCCCACCCACTGGCACCTCCTCAGAGGGGTCTTCATCATCCGAAGATGATGGTGGTGGTGGTGGTCCTCCCACGCCGGGTCCACAATGCACACCAGCGGCAAGTTGAAGCTCACTATGTGTCTCCTCATCACCCCCTCCGTCAAGCGTCCGAATCGGTCAACACGGTCCTCCATGATCCGACCGGTGTAGGTCGCACGGTGGCCTATGGGGTCGACCACCCATGCACCTGGGTCGTCCTGATCAAGCATCTCGTACCTGGTCCCCCCCGAGGGGCTGACCATCGTAAACCAATCCGCCATACTCATCTGACAAATGGCGTAGTCCGCCCAAACACACTCAGCAGACGCGAGGGTCAACTCCAAAGAATTATATAAATAATAAAACTAGATATATATATATGATAATAAATATTCGCCTCTCAGGCTTATAAGTTTAGGGATAACATCCTAGGGTTTCATATATCACAATGAATGTAAAAGATCATAATAACAATTAGCATGCCTCAAGTAGGATAAACAAGTACCAATCACACTCAGCAACTAAGTCAGAATGTATGTTGCATGAAATGCAATGCTGGGTAACAAAATGCATTCCGGAAGAAGGATGGACATCAACGAGACGGCCCTAACACCAGCCACGGTGGGTACCTTCCTGCTCGCGTGTCTCTTACACCACACAAAAGTAGTCAGATCAGCAGTGAACCCGTAGGTCTGCCATTCCGTCTGCTACTAAGGACCACCGTAGTGTCCTAAATATGGAAATCCGGGTCTTATGACCATTTTGGAATCCACCGAGGTCCGGCATCCCACCGTGTATTAACCTCAAAATGAGTGCATGAATGCAAGTGATTAGCCAAACAACGTCTCCGACCTCACCCGACACGTCGCCACGTGTTTTAAATAACTTAATGTCTCTAAAAGAATACCCTAAGGTAAATGTCGATTCTGCGACAAAAATGAATTAATCAAAGAAGAAAGAATGTACTTTGGAACTCATGGTTCCCGGCTAAACTTTAGATAGCCAATCAATAAACTGCTCATCGAGCGAAAAGGTACCGAAGTACTTGGAAACTCATAGTTTCCGGCTAAACTTTAGATAGCCAAACAATAACCTGCTCATCGAGCAAAAGAGTATCAACATACTCGAAAGCTCGTAAGTTTCTCAAAACTTGGACTCGACGACACTTCTCATATTTCCAAAACTAATACTCGGGCTCTAAGCTCTTACCTAAGGATGTTATTATTGTTCAAGGGATTTTAGAGATTGATTAATGTCTTATGAATTTTCCTTGATAAAATAGATTTCATTTAATCCTATAATACTTCCTATGAGTTTTCAGAGACCCCATAATCCCAAATATTTCCCTGAGAAGGTCTCGATCCATTAAAACATAACCAGGTCCGAACTCCGTTCGTCCTTTCAAACTCTCTCAAAATCTCATAAAAATTCGGCATGACTTGCCCGTAATTCTCACTTTCCAGAAACATAGGCACGAGTGGAATAGCATAAAATGAAACAGCTCAACCAATAAGCATAAACAGCATATTCCAACACATCCTAAATTAACCATGTAGCACGTAGCATGTGAATCATTTAGCACACAATGTCATGGCATCAATTACTCAACAAGATCGGTCGAAGCCTCCGAAATCATTTCAGACATTTAGCAATTAAGTGCATAACACATAAATCAAGTCGAATTTCATCGACACCTAGAGCATTATCTAGTAATTCAGAGAGTAGCCCTCACCGGTGGGTCTTCCAGCTTCCTCCTCACAGTGTCCTTCACGCTCTTCTCCTTGATCTCCAGGAATCTCCTCAAAAGAACCTTAAGCAAAAATCACAGAAATCAACACCAAGAGTCAGAAACTCTGCAATCAAAGAGCCCTAGGGTTACATGGTACACTACATACTCCCTGGTACGACAATCTAACGCGTTAAGACAAGTTTTCGAAAAATCGGATTCTCCCCCCCCCCTTGATATAGCTCTCGGCCACTTCCCTTAATTGGGAGGGTCGATTTTTCTTCGATCAAACTTGGTTCCTAGGTTAACATAAGCCGTAACTAAGACGGTTCAAAGCTCGGAAAAATTTTCGGGTCGAAAACTGATATAGGGGTAGTTTGGTCATTATTTTTAGCTCAGAATTTCAAAACTGGATTTTTGAAAAACAAATTGGATGGAGACGTCCACAACGACGTTTATGACGATAAATCCTACTAGCACTAAGCCAAGTCGATAGATTTCAGCTTAAAGGTTGCGACTTTACCGAAAAATGGGTATTTAAGGTAGAAATTGATCCCGGCGGCATTTCGTCGACATCTGACAAAATCTAATCCGCAGAACACGCTCAGGAGCATGCAGGGAAGAAGTTTAGACGCTGAAATCAGCTTATTTGAACAGTTTTACAAAAACCTCAAAATTTTGGACTCAGAAAGACATAGGAGAAGTCGACAGAAACGACGATCGGAAGAGAGATATAGTTTACCTACCTCAAGGTCTTCGATTAGCAACGATCGGTGAAGCAAACGGGCAAGAAACAACGAAGATCCGGATCTCTCTCTCTCTCTTGATGCTCGCGGGTTTGGGGAGGGAAAATGGGTAGTTTTTGCAAAAAATCTAATTTTTCAAGCTATTTATAGGTTTTGGAAAATGCGGAAAAATGATTTTTTTGCGATTCCGATTTTTCCTGCGCGTTCCTCTGCGAATTCTAAGATAGGTTCTGGCGACAGAATTCCAGAACTCAAAACAGGATTCTTGGAATTAAATCAAACGATACAAAGTCGGTGTGAGTCGGTTTAAGTCGGTTTATCCCGAAAAACTACTTTTTGCAGTGATCATCGGATGAGAAAACTTCCTTCTGAAGAAAGATTAGGAATAACGAGAGAAATAGGAGAACGCGGGTGGAATCTTCATTTGAAGCTCCGAATAGAAAAAGTCTTCATCGTCTGTCGATCTTAGGTTTCTCGAACTATCAGGGATTCCGTTTCGGCAAACTTCCGAGAATTGGAATTTGACGTTCGTACTTTCTAGGTTTCCGCGTCGAACCACTTGTTTAAGGACGAAAAAGAGAAATTCTAACATTTCTCTGAAGGTTTTTGGAATTAGTTTCCATCGTGTTCTAAAGTGTAAATTAACTATTCACTAATACCTTTGACCTAGGGTTAGGCGTAGGTTAATCGTGCAATAACTCTTATCGGTTTTTCGATAAATTCCTGGACTTTTCCTGAACCTTTTTCCTTCACAAATTTATCTTAATCAAATAAACTCTTATATTTTATTCACTTATCCAAAGCTTTAAAACTTGGGCCTTACATTACTACCCTCCAAAAAGAAAGTTTCGACCTCGAAACTTATGGTTCAGTAAAAATTTCTGGATACTGTTCCTTGATCCTTTCCTTCAGCTCCCACGTCGCATCACCGGTGTCCTTATTCCAAATAACCTTCACTAACTCGATCTCTTTTCCCCTCAACTGCTTTATTCTTGTGTCACTAATGCTGATTGGCGGTGTCTCGAAAGACAAGTTATCCTTCAACTCAATGTCATCCAGCTCGATGACATGTGTCGGATCAGCAATATACTTCCTTAGTTGTGACACATGGAATACATCGTGAATGTTTGATAGGAAAGGCGGTAGTGCGATCTGATAAGCTACCGATCCTACACGACGAGAAATCTGATAAGGTCCAATGAACTTTGGCGTAAGCTTTCTTGACTTGATTGCTCGTCCTACTCCTGTAGTCTGAGTAACTCGCAGAAACACATGATCTCCTTCTTCGAATTCCAGGGTTCTGCGCCTTTGATCTGCATAGCTCTTCTGTCTACTCTGAGAAGCCTTCATCTTCTCTCTGATCTGTTTGATCTTCTCAGTCGTCTGTTGCAGAAGTTCCGGTCCTACTAACAAATTCTCTCCATCTTGATACCAACATAAAGGTGTTCTACACTTGCGGCCATACAAAGCCTCATACGGTGCCATGCCTATGGTCGTATGAAAACTGTTGTTGTATGTGAACTCAATCAGTGGCAATAGGGTATCCCAACTGCCCTTGTTGTCTAACACGCAAGCTCGTAGCAAATCCTCCAATGATTGGATAGTTCTCTCAGTTTGTCCATCAGTTTGTGGATGATAAGCAGAACTTAATCTCAGCCTCGTTCCCAAAGCCCCATGAAGAGCTCCCCACAAATGTGAAGTAAACTTCGGGTCTCTATCGGAAACGATACTTGTTGGCACTCCATGAAGTCGCACAATCTCAGCTATATATATCTCTGATAGCTTCTCCACGTTGTACGTGGTCCTCACAGGTATGAAATGAGCCGACTTAGTCAATCGATCCACGATTACCCAAATCGAATCATATCCTTTTTGAGTTCTTGGCAACGCCACGACGAAATCCATCGATATGCTATCCCATTTCCATTGAGGTACATCCAAGCTCTGTAGTATACCTGAAGATTTCTGATGTTCCACCTTCGCCTTCTGACAGGTTAAACATGCAGCTACATATTCTGCTACTTGTCTCTTCATTCCTGGCCACCAAAAATTCACCTTCAAGTCCTGGTACATCTTTTTCATTCCAGGGTGAATGCTCAACTTGCTTTTGTGACCTTCGTCCATAATCAACCTCCTTAAGTCAGGGTTGTTAGGTACGCACACTCTATCCTTGCATCGCAGGATATTGTCACTCCCTACCTTGAATTCCGGGTCCTTACCCTGAATTACCAAATTCCTTTTTCCGAGTAAAAATTCATCTTGTAACTGTTGGTCTCGGATTTCCTCCATCAATCCATTGGTAATCCTGATCATCCCGAACTTCAGTTCTCCTTCGGATACCCTTACATCTAAACTCAAATCTCGGAATTGTTCCAGCAGTTGCAGCTCCTTAACCATCATTGATGAGATATGCATTTTCCTGCTCAATGCATCAGCAACAACATTAGCCTTTCCAGGATGGTATTGTAAGGTAAAATCATAATCCTTGAGAAATTCCATCCAGCGTCGTTGCCTCATGTTCAACTCCTTCTGGTCGAACAAGTACTTCAAGCTCTTGTGATCACTGAATATGGTGAAATTGCATCCATATAAGTGATGTCTCCAGATCTTCAACGAAAATACAATAGCAGCGAGTTCTAAGTCATGAGTCGGATAGTTCTTCTCATGAGTCTTCAGTTGTCGTGAAGCATAAGCCACCACCTTCCGATGCTGCATCAGCACACATCCCAAACCTTGATGCGAAGCATCACAGTACACTTCGTACGGTTCCTCTGGTTGCGGTAGGACGAGTACAGGTGACGTCGTCAAACGTTCCTTCATTGTCTGAAAGCTAGTTTCGCACGCTTCGGTCCATGCAAAAGGTTGATCCTTCCTCGTAAGTTGAGTCAAGGGTCCAACGATCTTGGCGAAATTCTCGATGAAGCGACGATAGTATCCCGCCAAACCGACAAAACTCCTGATCTCAGTCACGGTCCTTGGCCGTTCCCATGACAACACAGTCTCTACCTTTGCTGGGTCCACAGCTATACCTTCTTTAGAGATCACATGGCCCAAGAATTTTACCTCTTCGAGCCAAAATTCACACTTAGAAGGGTTGGCGTACAGCTTTGTCTCTCTCAACACTTGTAAAACCTGGCGCAAGTGCCCTTCATGATCTTCAGCATTCTTTGAATAGATCAGAATGTCGTCGATAAACACCACGACGAATCGATCCAAGAACGGATGGAAGGTCCTGTTCATGTAATCCATGAAAATGGCAGGTGCGTTTGTCACCCCAAATGGCATCACTAGATATTCATAATGTCCATAACGAGTTCTGAATGCCGTCTTCTGAATATCCTCAGTCTTTACTCTGATCTGATGGTAACCCGACTTCAGGTCTATCTTTTAGAATATCGCAGCTCCTCGTAGTTGATCCATCAAATCATCAATTCTAGGTAGTGGGTACCTATTCTTGACGGTCACCTTGTTCAGTTGTCGATAGTCGACACAAAGTCTAGATTTCCCATCCTTCTTCTGCACCAATAAGACGGGTGCTCCCCAAGGTGAAACGCTTGGTCGGATAAATCCCTTCGACAGAAGATCCTCAAGTTGAGACTTCAACTCCACCAATTCCGCAGGTGCCATCCGATATGATGCAATCGAAATCGGTCCTGTTCCCGGTACGATGTCAATAGCAAACTCAATGTCGCGTACCGGCGGCAAACCAGGTACATCGCCAGGAAAAACATCCGCGAAGTCTCTCACAACTGGAATATTACTCACTTCCGGATTCCATTTACTCTCCAAGTTTAACAAAACTGAATACTCTTGAGATCCTTCATTCAGAGAGACGCTAATATGATTGGCGGATAGATACTCGGAAAGATCCGAGTCAGGAAATACCACTCTCTTTCGGCTGCAGTCCAGAAGACAATGATAGTGGGACAACCAGTCCATCCCTAGGATAACATCTAGGTTCTTGAGAGTTAGGCACACTAGGTTAGCATGGTAAACTTTATCCCTATAGGTTACTGGGCAATACATGCATGCAGTATTGGCAAGCAGAGTTTTGGCAGGTGTGGTAACTATAAGATCGAAACTCAAAGCAGTAACGGGAAGTTTTAATCTAGTAGCACATTCTCTAGAGATAAAAGAGTGCGTTGCTCCGGAATCGAAAAGTACAGTTCGGGGATTACCATCAATCTCGCAGTCTCCCCTGATCAGACCATCAACTCCTTCAGCTTCTTCACCATCCATGGTGTAGACTCTTGCCTTAGCAGCAGGACGCTTCCCACGAGCAGTGTTGACAGCTGGTTCTGTCTTGGGTGCTCTGCATTGACCAGCAGTATGCCCCAACTTGTTACAGTTAAAGCATTTGGGCCTCATATCAGTACAAGCATTGGCATAGTGCCCAGGCTGCCCACATCTGTAACAGGTCATCTCCCTGTTCACAGTCTGACCTCCAGAACCTCCAGCAGTACCCACCATGGGCCTATAAGATCCTGAAGCAATCCCTCTACCAGCAGGTCGTTGATACGGCCTCCTGCTCTGAAATCTCCCTCTGCCTTGAAAATTTTGAGAGCCCGACCTCATCGGCCCTCCTGCTCCAACACGGTTCAGTCTCTTGTTCTTCATTATCTCCACTTCCGTGGCTTTCTCAACCAAGGTCTGGAAGCGAGTGATTCCCAGCGGTTTCACCGAGTCCTCAATATCGGGCCTCAGCCCATTCACAAAGCGTTTGCACATGTAGGGTTCATCGACCCCATTGCGGAAGAATCGAAAGTGCTTGACCAACAATTCCAGCTTGGTAGCATATTCCGGGATAGACATGCTGCCCTGACGAAGTGTTAGGAATTGTGACTCACGCTCGTCACGAGCACTATCTGGAAAATACTTCTCCAGAAAAGCAGCACGAAACGAAACCCAGTTCACTTCCAAGTTGTTTGCTTCCATCATTCCTCTGGCGCCTCTCCACCAGTACTCAACATCACCCAACAGTAGAAAGGTTGCCATTCCCACCTTGGCTCCCTCAGCAGTTTGTAATACACCGAAGATCTTCTCAATCTTCTGGATCCAGAGATCCGCTTTGTCCGGGTCAGTACCCCCCGAGAACTTAGGTGGATCCTGTCTCCTGAAGTCATTCAGGCCTCTGTTCTGGTCCAGTGTCACTTCCCTCTGGCGTTGGTGCTGATCACGTGCCTCCTCAGCAGCACGCCTCATAGCATTATCGTTTGCCTGTGCAGTCACAGCTTGGGCCATAGTGGCCATCATCTCAGCTAATTGGTTAGCGTTCACCATGTTCTGCTAAATCAAACAAACAGTTAGTGCTCATCATAAGATAGCATCTAATATAACTATACAATATGATTAAGCAATAACTTCAAGAAATTCTAAGCGAAAAATCGCTTGGCAGACAATCAATTTTTACTCTTTGCAGAGTCACACAACCTAGCACAGAAGACCTATTCCCCAAAGACTCCCAAAAGACTCGACTAAGCTCTGATACCACAATGTAACACCCCGATTTTCGGTGGCGTCACTTTAGTAACCAAAAGAATAACTTAAGAGGAAAAACATGAATTATTTTTTTCCGATAATAAATTTAAAGACTGAAAGAAAATAAACTCCTCAACAAAGGATAAAAGAAAACTAATGTACAACTACATATATATACATGCCCAGCTAGTACCAACCACATCGCGAGTAACCTCAAGCGACGGGTGACAGAAGAAAGTAACGCCCGAAGGCAATATGTACAAACCATGGTAAACCTGTGTCCGCAACACCATACCTCAAAACTGAGAACAAATTGGCCCAGTGGCCTAAGGAAAGACCTCCTAAGTCCAACCAGCTCTCTATGATCTTCATAAAAAAACCACACAAAAAGCTACCGGCAGGAAACTACCCTGTCCCAAAACTGAAAGCATGACGGTCAGAGCATCGACACTACTCCTACACTAATCCTAACTCGAGGAGCCCACACTAACACTCGATCCTACATGCTAGCGCGGTCGTCGTCCGAATCTGCATCCAGGACGACTAGGTCGACATACACAACACTACCCTCTCTGTCCACCCTGATGCGCTCCTGCACTGGCCTCTCGGGCTCGGGGCCCGGAACAAGATCCTCGATGACAGCAGCAGCAGACGGACTGGACTCCGTCGAAGTCCCACCCACTGGCACCTCCTCAGAGGGGTCCTCATCATCCGAAGATGATGGTGGTGGTAGTGGTCCTCCCACGCCGGGTCCACAATGCACACCAGGCGGCAAGTTGAAGCTCACTATGTGTCTCCTCATCACCCCCTCCGTCAAGCGTCCGAATCGGTCAACACGGTCCTCCATGATCCGACCGGTGTAGGTCGCACGGTGGCCTATGGGGTCGACCACCCATGCACCTGGGTCGTCCTGATCAAGCATCTCGTACCTGGTCCCCCTCGAGGGGCTGACCATCGTAAACCAATCCGCCATACTCATCTGACAAATGGCGTAGTCCGCCCAAACACACACAGCAGACGCGAGGGTCAACTCCAAAGAATTATATAAATAATAAAACTAGATATATATATGATAATAAATATTCGCCTCTCAGGCTTATAAGTTTAGGGATAACATCCTAGGGTTTCATATATCACAATGAATGTAAAAGATCATAATAACAATTAGCATGCCTCAAGTAGGATAAACAAGTACCAATCACACTCAGCAACTAAGTCAGAATGTATGTTGCATGAAATGCAATGCTGGGTAACAAAATGCATTCCGGAAGAAGGATGGACATCAACGAGACGGCCCTAACACCAGCCACGGTGGGTACCTTCTTGCTCGCGTGTCTCTTACACCACACAAAAGTAGTCAGATCAGCAGTGATCCCGTAGGTCTGCCATTCCGTCTGCTACTAAGGACCACCGTAGTGTCCTAAATATGGAAATCCGGGTCTTATGACCATTTTGGAATCCACCGAGGTTCGGCATCCCACCGTGTATTAACCTCAAAATGAGTGCATGAATGCAAGTGATTAGCCAAACAACGTCTCCGACCTCACCCGACACGTCGCCACGTGTTCTAAATAACTTAATGTCTCTAAAAGAATACCCTAAGGTAAATGTCGATTCGGCGACAAAAATGAATTAATCAAAGAAGAAAGAATGTACTTTGGAACTCATGGTTCCCGGCTAAACTTTAGATAGCCAATCAATAAACTGCTCATCGAGCGAAAAGGTACCGAAGTACTTGGAAACTCATAGTTTCCGGCTAAACTTTAGATAGCCAAACAATAACCTGCTCATCGAGCAAAAGAGTATCAACATGCTCGAAAGCTTGTAAGTTTCTCAAAACTTGGACTCGACGACACTTCTCATATTTCCAAAACTAATACTCGGGCTCTAAGCTCTTACCTAAGGATGTTATTATTGTTCAAGGGATTTTAGAGATTGATTAATGTCTTATGAATTTTCCTTGATAAAATAGATTTCATTTAATCCTATAATACTTCCTATGAGTTTTCAGAGACCCCATAATCCCAAATATTTCCCTGAGAAGGTCTCGATCCATTAAAACATAACCAGGTCCGAACTCCGTTCGTCCTTTCAAACTCTCTCAAAATCTCATAAAAATTCGGCATGACTTGCCCGTAATTCTCACTTTCCAGAAACATAGGCACGAGTGGAATAGCATAAAATGAAACAGCTCAACCAATAAGCATAAACAGCATATTCCAACACATCCTAAATTAACCATGTAGCACGTAGCATGTGAATCATTTAGCACACAATGTCATGGCATCAAATACTCAACAAGATCGGCCGAAGCCTCAGAAATCATTTCAGACATTTAGCAATTAGGTGCATAACACATAAATCAAGTCGAATTTCATCGACACCTAGAGCATTATCTAGTAATTCAGAGAGTAGCCCTCACCGGTGGGTCTTCCAGCTTCCTCCTCACAGTGTCCTTCACGCTCTTCTCCTTGATCTCCAGGAATCTCCTCAAAAGAACCTTAAGCAAAAATCACAGAAATCAACACCAAGAGTCAGAAACTCTGCAATCAAAGAGCCCTAGGGTTACACGGTACACTACATACTCCGTGGTACGACAATCTAACGCGTTAAGACAAGTTTTCGAAGAATCGGATTCTCCCCCCCTGGATATAGCTCTCGGCCACTTCCCTTAATTGGGAGGGTCGATTTTTCTTCGATCAAACTTGGTTCCTAGGTTAACATAAGCCGTAACTAAGACGGTTCTAAGCTCGGAAAAATTTTCGGGTCGAAAACTGATATAGGGGTAGATTGGTCATTATTTTTAGCTCAGAATTTCAAAACTGGATTTTTGAAAAACAAATTGGATGGAGACGTCCACAACGACGTTTATGACGACAAATCCTACTAGCACTAAGCCAAGTCGATAGATTTCAGCTTAAAGGTTGCGACTTTACCGAAAAATGGGTATTTAAGGTAGAAATTGATCCCGGCGGCATTTCGTCGACATCTGACAAAATCTAATCCGCAGAACACGCTCAGGAGCATGCAGGGAAGAAGTTTAGACGCTGAAATCAGCTTATTTGAACAGTTTTACAAAAACCTCAAAATTTTGGACTCAGAAAGACATAGGAGAAGTCGACAGAAACGACGATCGGAAGAGAGATATAGTTTACCTACCTCAAGGTCTTCGATTAGCAACGATCGGTGAAGCAAACGGGCAAGAAACGACGAAGATCCGGATCTCTCTCTCTCTCTTGATGCTCGCGGGTTTGGGGAGGGAAAATGGGTAGTTTTTGCAAAAAATCTAATTTTTCAAGCTATTTATAGGTTTTGGAAAATGCGGAAAAATGATTTTTTTTGCGATTCCGATTTTTCCTGCGCGTTCCTCTGCGAATTCTAAGATAGGTTCTGGCGACAGAATTCCAGAACTCAAAACAGGATTCTTGGAATTAAATCAAACGATACAAAGTCGGTGTGAGTCGGTTTAAGTCGGTTTATCCCGAAAGACTACTTTTTGCAGTGATCGTCGGATGAGAAAACTTCCTTCTGAAGAAAGATTAGGAATAACGAGAGAAATAGGAGAACGCGGGTGGAATCTTCATTTGAAGCTCCGAATAGAAAAAGTCTTCATCGTCTGTCGATCTTATGTTTCTCGAACTATCAGGGATTCTGTTTCGGCAAACTTCCGAGAATTGGAATTTGACGTTCGTACTTTCCAGGTTTCCGCGTCGAACCACTTGTTTAAGGACGAAAAAGAGAAATTCTAACATTTCTCTGAAGGTTTTTGGAATCAGTTTCCATCGTGTCCTAAAGTGTAAATTAACTATTCACTAATACCTTTGACCTAGGGTTAGGCGTAGGTTAATCGTGCAATAACTCTTATCGGTTTTTCGATAAATTCCTGGACTTTTCCTGAACCTTTTTCCTTCACAAATTTATCTTAATCAACTAAACTCTTATATTTTATTCACTTATCCAAAGCTTTAAAACTTGGGCCTTACAACCTTGCCGAAGGCCCTTCTCCATTTTGAACTCGGAAGTTGGACTACCATTTACCAAAACTGACACAGAAGCCGATTTCAAACAGCTCATAATCCACCCAATCCACTTCTCACTGAAACTCATCCTTCCCATCATGTACTGCAAAAAATCTCATTCAACAGAATCATAGGCTTTCTCATAGTCCACCTTGAAGACAATGCTAGGCCGCTTCTTAACTTTAGCATCATGAACCACCTCATTCAGCACCATAACACTGTCCAGCATATTCCGGTTCCCAATAAAAGCAAACTGCCCATCATCGATCACCTTTCCAATAACTAATTGCAACCGGGTTGCTAACAGTTTGGAAATCACCTTGTATATGCACCCAATCAAAGAGATAGGACGAAAATCATTGAGGGCATGAGGGATTGTTCCTAATTAGAGCATTTTCATTTATACCTCATTATTGTTCCACTTTATTTTCACTCAATTTTATATCTATTTCTCTTCTATTTTTTATCATATTTATCTATCACATCTCAGGTTTTTCTTTCTTTTCTTATTTCAATCCTCCTTTTATCTTTTATCTCTATAAGGGAGGTGTGAACAAAACTATTTTTTAAAAAGTAAGATCCACATAGGAACAAACTAAACATGCCCCATCCCCTATTAAACTCCCATAGTCGGTAGTCCCATTCTTCAACGGCTCACATGACCATGGCTCCACCATGTGCAGAAATATCTGAGAACTATGCTACATGTGCTCTCTTCAAAGTGGATGCCAGGGATAATAATGCTGGGGACAATTAGAATAAAATTAGATAAAAGAAATATTTTTCTGATTTCCTACTCATTCCAGCTATTCCTCCTTCCCTTTTAAACCTAATTATTATTAACCATGGTTATGCCTTGCAAAGTCTGAAACTTCCCGAGAAAAAAAATAATATTCAGTTCACATACAAAACACACCATCACCAATGAGATATAAAAAGAGAATATAAAGAAATGAAAGATGCGATAGATTATGTGTTATGAATACAAAAGAGAAATAAGAATAAAATATTAGTGAAAATGAGATTAAAAAAAAATATGGAGTGCAAAAAAAAAAGAATCAGTACTCCAAGAATTATGTATCTTAATATAAAAATTATTGTAAATTTCAGAATTGATTGGTAGAAAAAAAAATTTATCCAAATATAATAAAATTAAAATTTGGAGGGTATTTGGCCTAATATGGCACTGAAATTACATTATTCCTTCGTTAAAGTCAAGGGTTGAACTTGAAACCCAAAACCGGGTCTCAATCATAAGTAATCACAAATTCTCAACTTTGAAACCAAAATAATAAGGAAACAGATGATGGATGTCCCACTAGAGCTCAAAGTACAAAGCAGGAATTCGAAATTTTAATGCCCTCCCACTCCCAATCCAAATTGATCAATTTCCCTTCACTTGTTGCTGCTGCTTGAATCCTTGACTATAGTCACAGGGCAAGGGGCATGGGTCATCACAAAATTGCTCACACTTCCCAATATTATCCTGTTTTTATAACCCAAATCACAAACACACATATTAATTAGGGCCAAATTTCAAGAAATATAGATAGTACTGGTAATAGAAGATCCATCACAGCAAATTTCAAGAAATATAGATAGTACTAGGTAATAGAAAATCCATCACAATTCCAGTTATCATCTATGTTCAATGGTAGTAGTATTATATTTCTTTTAATGATCGCATTCTTTGAGGTTGATTTTCAACAGCAGAAAATCTTTCACCCCACATGTAATTTGACTTGGCCAAAAGAAACTAATTTTGTCAAATATCCAATCTAATTATTCAAAGAGCCACTCTCATAAAAAAAAAAGATAGAAAATCAAATAGAAATAGCCAGATCCTATCCTAATCTCCTCAAAAAAATTCTCTGCAATTAAAAATTAACTAAACAAGCCTTTAACAGTCAATTATCTATCTTGTAATAAAATAATCCTATAGGCACAAATCATCAAATTTTAATTCAACAGACAGATGAAATGTCAAAATCAACTCAAGAGGAAGAGGATCTAATTCCTTTTGAAATCACTTCAAGTAATCAGAAAAAGAATAATTTTCCCAAAATCATTGATGAGAGATGGCAGAAAACAGTAAAAGCAGGATTAGGAGGAAATTGGAAGAAAATGATGTATGATGTATGTACCTTTGAATTGTGCTGAGACCCCTGCTTCCCATAACCAGAGAATCAAGCTTCAGATCTTCAACAGCATCCAGAAGTTGCTCTCTTGCATCACCCCAGTATATTTTTGTAACAATGTTCACCTAAAAATACAATCAACATTCAACAATAATTATAATTTCAATCACAAGTACCAAAACATGGGAACCAAGAAACTATGAATACCTCTTTCTGCCTGGAAGCAGTGTCAAGCAAATCAAGAACCTCAATATCAATTTGAACATCATACTTGGTCATAACCTCAGGCTCTCTGAACTCTTTCAAAGGAATCAGGGCTGAAAAGAAAACAAAAATAATAAAATCATGATCAAATGGAATCAGATTAGATCAGATCAGAACAGAACATAGTGGTTTTTGAAATCCTTATGCAAACAATTCTAAAAGCAACAATCAATTATGCAGAGACACAAGCTTTTGTTTCTTGGTTCCAGAATTGATTCTGCGAAAAGAGAAACGGATCCAAACATACTAATATCATGATTAAAATTCAGCAAAAGAAAATCAGAAGAAACAAGAGTACTCACGAGAACCAGATTTGCCCCAAAGCTTGTTACGAGATTCATCTAGAGAGTTGGGGTTGATGTGAATGATGTAAATGTTGTCACCTTTATCAGCCAAGTTCTCAAGTGCCCATTTCAGAGCGTTTTTGCTGCTCTTGGAGAAGTCCAAAGCCACACCAATGGTCCTATCCTTTGCCATGTTAATTTTGTTCCTAAAGGCAGAGAATGCAGATCTGTCCAACACCAAATATACTTGACAAGGGGGAAAGCTAGCTCTTCAAGTAATCTAAGGTTGAGACATAAGACATTGAATAAAGGCATGTATTTATAATGATGACATTCATTTCATCTCAACCATTAACTTTTATATTGTGCTACTTTTTTCTTTTCTATGGATGGCATAGATTTATTTTACTAGGGTCTCACGGAAAAAGTATCTCCGTACTACTCACACAACTCCAAAAAAGTCATCTAGATGGGAAAAAATGACTTTTGTGTGAATTCAATATTCTCATGTACAACCAATCTAAAACTTACTAAAAAAAAATACCATCTAAAACTTAAGAAGATATTAAAATAACTAAATAACACTGAAAAATGATCATCCTAGGGGTAGCGGCATGGAAGATGGTGTTAGGCGTTGCATTCAACGTTTTGGTGGCTATGGTTGTATTTGGCCTTGGTTTCTAGGTTGTGATAGCAATGATTCTTACTCGGATCTCGTTGTATGGTAGGCTCGTCCGACAGAGTAGTGTATGCATAGTCCTCTGGTGGTCGTTACTGTTGGAGTTGGTCATGAACTTGTTGTGATTGCCCTTGAAGCTATGTGTTGTGACTTAGAGGCTCCGCGTTGATTGCATTCGTTGTTTGCGGTAGTTGTTTGCAGTCTTTACTACGGTCGTTGGTTGCGTCGTTGTGACTATACATTCCATTATCGACAGAATTTGTATCTCGACTTTTTATTTAATAAAGATTTTGCTTTAAAAGAAATACTTTGTATACAAAAGTTTTTAAACCACAATTATATAAAGGATTTTCATAAGCTATTTAGGACATGAGTATAATGCTCACTAAGTGAACTAGGAAGATAAAGGGATTCCAAACTCAACCTTACGAAAAGATAAGTGGACATGAGATCTCCTCTGATAGAGTCGTCTCTTTATACATGAGAAACTCTAGTCTATTACCTAATCGCTCCCTACTCGCATGGTTGTACAAGTTTCAGATATCAAGATTGAGTACGCTTTGACTTATTCAACATTACAAAATATTTAAACTACGACCGCTTCTTTGCAACTCACATAATGAGATCGTCTATGAGGAAAAGATTACATGTGAAGATGAGATTAAATTGTCTGTAACATCCATGGTGAGAGAGGTCTCTTATTCTAATCTATCAACCTCAAACCACCAAAGTCTTAAATATGAATGTAAAGTGTCTTTTTAGATATACATCAACTGTGTTCCTCAGACATCGCTAAACACCATTGCATGTAATGTGTATTTGAGTGGACCAAACTTTTAATTATCCACATGTATATTATTTAACTAGAATACATGTAGCTAGCTAGAAGAGATGTGATCGATAAGGAGTAATGTTACTCACACACCTCTCTTTTGAGGTGTGTGGGGTGGAATGATAAGAGAGATAGGAAGAAAAGAAAAAGTAAGGGAGAGAAAGTATGAGATGTGATAGATGGTAAGAGGAGAGAGATAGAAACAAAAAGAGGTGAAAATGAAGTGTTTTAAAAATGAGGTGTGTATATATCATTACTCGATCGATAAGCATTAAAAGGATTTACGCTGGACACATGGCCTTAGCAGTTAGCACAGAGAATATATTTAGTAACAGGACAAAGCAATACGAAAATAACAGGCTGTGGTACTAATTGTTTAATTTGTTTTTGTGTGTACCTGTTTCAATTTATTCCAACTGTGTCAACTTCATCGTTGATGAATCAGGACCGTTGATTATGTATTCCGTAGGGCCCACAAATTGTGGGACCGTAGATTATGGCTTTACTCGACGCTCGCGTGCCGCAATCAAATAGCAAAACGGATAAAGAACAACACGTCAACACGAGAAATGTTTAAAACACACCTCTCTTTTAAGGGGGAGAGGTGGAATGGTGAGAGAGATAGGAAGAAAAGAAAAAGTAAGAGAGAGAAAATATGGGATGTGATAGATGATAAGATGAGAGAGATAAAAATAAAAATAGCTGGAAATAGAGTGTTTAAAAAATGAGGTGTGTACACGAAATAGATATTTTCCCTCAAAAGCAAGCAACTGCGTAGCACGATGGAAACTGAAAAGTGAAAACCGTGTTAAGTTGATGGCTCCGGTGGATATTCAAGTGTGGTAAAAAAAAAAATTGAAAGAGTGTGGTAATATTCAATTTATCCTATCCACTTTTGATTATTTAATTAAAGGCTTAATGGTATTTTCAAGATTTTTTTTATTTAAAGTTGGATAAAGTTTTATGAAAGAAAGCTAAATTTGATAAATTGAAGTTTTAGGAATTTGAAAAATTATTAAAATAGATATAGTAGATATTTATGAAAAATGCAAAAGTGAGACAAGCCAAATAAGGATAATCATATAATTTTAAAGGCTAAGCTCAAAACGTAAGACTTTTCTCCGTAATTAAACATAAGGGTTGGTTTGTAGTATTTGCCATCACCACACCACTACCACCGTTGTCCCGTTGTCGCTTATCAAAAAAACTACCACGGTTGTCATCACCATTCTCCACCACAACCTTCAGCACCACCATCATCAACACACACACTACTACCACCGTCGCCACCCTTCACCACTACTACTGTCACCACCATCACCTCATCCAACTCCACGACCACCCTCACCACTGCATCCACCACCCTCCTCAGGCCACTGCATCCACCATTCTCGTCACCCCTCCCGTCACCACCCATCACTGACACCACCATTGCCACTACCACCACCATAATTGTCACTGTCACAACCACCATCTTCCACTATCACCTCTACTGCCACTATCACCCTCCACCAAATATATGATTGTATTAGTTCAAACGATATGATAAGTTACACATTGTATAATCAAACATGAGATAATATTAAATTTAATAGTTTTTCTTTATTTTTTATAAATGAATTTACTGGTTGATTAGATTAGGTTGAATCATCTTCATTGATGATTAGACAAAGAATCCATTTGTCTAAATTAGCTATGAGTGTGATTTAATCTTATCTTATGTGGAGTAATAGCATTTAAAATAAGTCGCATGAGAAGTTTTATAATTATTTATTAATTTTTTTTAAATGATTCTATTGCTCCACTTCTAGCTAAAAGCTAAGTATAGTTTTTCCTATTGGACCAATATGGATTTGGGTTTAGTAGTCGAAATTTTGGAAGAGCACGGGAGAGCAACTACTAGACTTGGAAGAGTAATATTGAGTTCCATCCTATGTCAGAGCATTAGTCAAAGTGGCAACAGAGTAGCTCTTGTCTGCATAATCAACGAGGGAAAACAACCAAGTCAACCGACCATATCCCACGATCAGCTCCCTGTGTCGCCTAAGCCAACCAATCAACGTCATCCGCTTATTAAGATGACCAACTCTACACCCTGATCAACGTCGTCCTCCTGTTTAGTCAACCGTGTAATGGGGGAGACCCTAGGGTAAGGTGGTTAACCTACTGTAAAACATTTTCCTTGGATAATACTCTAAGTCTTTTACTCAACCGTTCTTGTCTTAGACTCTTAGGATTTTTATTCTAGAACATTAGAACACATACTATTTATGTGAATGGGGCCTTAATCCTTGGATATGCTTATCAAAATTTTTATCAAAGTGTGGATGGCTTTGGACTTTTTGTATGGCCTGACAGAGGGGGTCTGGTAGGGTGTTTGATGGACGAGGATTAATGTGATCTACTTGCAACTTCATTTTCTATTTTTTGGGTGGGGATTCTAAGTTGTTCTATTCGGGTTAGTTTTTCAAATGTTAGTCTTCTTCTTTTGCTTGTTTTCGGTGTCTTGCTTGTTCTTATATGCTTCTGCTTTGTAATAGGTTGGGGCACCCGTTGTGCTCCTAATTAATTAATTTGCTTTCTAAAAAAACTTAAAATATTTAGTGTTCGGTGGAGGTAAGTAAAGAGCGAAACCACAGTGAGTTATTCAATATGGTTATACAAATGATATACTAATACTTTGATCATTACTATTATTTCATTTTTTTATTTTAATATCTTAATGTATTTTAATTATTCAAATATGGTGATGGCAGCTCTCTATGGGCTTGACAGTGGCATAATGAGTAAGTTTTTGGGACGACTTCTTGACAGATTAATTATGCTCTCCATCAATTGGGTTGGATGCCGCGAGCTGAAACAAATGTCAGGTTTTTACTTTCATAATTTATCTAGTTTTATCACATTGATCCCTCTGGCTCACAGATTTGCTTGGTTGTTTATTGTAGCAGGAATTATGGGAATAATCATATGGGTTGTGGTGTAGGTTTTCGCGATGCATATGGTGCTTGGGGTGTATGGGTCATCTACGAGCTACGACCATGCGAACACATATCTTGCAGAAGTTCTTGTTGTTGAACTTGGTTTGCGGCTTTCTTGGAATCTTGGTCTTCGAGATGTGCTTTGTGTATCGAATTGTTAGAACATGGTGTTGGTTCTCTAGAACATGGTGGATGTATCGTCTTTTGGGCAAGGAACACTATTGCACGAATCTGAGCCATGATTGACAAGGATTGGAACGTTGTTGTTGCCTACGTTCATGAAGTTGATCAGAGTAGCACAAGAAGGGGGTTTGAATTGTGTCATCTAAAAACTTAGATTACCAAACGATTAACAGATATATCATCTTTGTTGAAATCGTTTGGTGCAACGAAAATGAGTTAGCAGGGAAGTAGACGAAGCACACTAGCAATTTTATCCGGGTTCACCCCTAGAACGATAGGGCTACATTCAGTCCTTGGCAACGCCAAGATTTCACTACGCTCAAGTATCAAGGACTTTTCCATAAAAGTATTATTTGGACCCTGCCTCTTTAGGCAAAACAAGTATTATTTATCCTTGCCTCTTAAGGAAGAACAAGTATTCTTTGTCCCTTCCTCTTCAGGCAGACGAGTATTATTTGGCCACTGCCTCTCCAGGCATTGTTGACTATTCTTTGGACCCTGCCTCTCTAGGAAAAATAAGTATCTGTAGGACTCCTCCTTACTAAGTATTGTCAAGACTCCTCCTTTACAACAAGTTTAAAGGATTTCTCCTCAAACGATCTTTCTCAAGATCATTTCATCTACAAATAGTATCTTCTAATAAGAGTGATGGTAGATACATTTAAGCTTATGAATCATAAAGTATTTTGGATGAGGTTTGACTCTGAGTGTATGCTTTATATTTTGTTACATGAGAGAGTTACAAATGATTTGACTCTTAAAAAAATTTACTCTCCATGTTGAAGGAGACGATGTTGATGATCATCTCTGAGTGATGAGCTCTAAGGCTTCTTTTCAAGCTTAATTAGGTTCAACATGAAAGCTCAATCTTTGTGAGCATAAGCGCTACTTCTTCAAGTCTTCACTTCTTCCCTTTATACTTTTGAATCTTCTGTGAGGTAAATTATAGCTGTTGGAGCTTGTTCTTCATGAAGATTCTAGTCGTTGGATCAAATGGTACAAAGTGTACTTGCGTTAGAGCGTAGTACTGTTTGATTGATATTTTGAAAAGATGTAATTTGTCATGTAGCAGGTAGCATATGTCTAAGCTTATATATGTTGGTGTACAAATATGACAATTTGATAGTGACATCACAGTTCCTTTATTTTCATCATAGCATTGTGTGAGACCTTGTGATTTCTTCTTCGAGACTTCTGCACAAAGCTTACTTGGCTTCTTCTTCAACGAGAAGTTTACTTTATTTGACTTTGTAGTTTTCTTCGAGTGTACGCTTGAATTTCTTCTTCAGATGACCTTCTGCTTCTATCGTCTTCATTCTCCTTCAGACGATCTTTATTCATCTTTTTTTAATTCTTCAGACGATGATGCTTGCTTCAGTTAATCGTTGTTCTCTCAGATGATTTGACTGTGAAGCACATTCTTCATTATGTTCTTTTGAAGTTGCAGACTTTGTTTCATGATAGACGTTGATTGCTTTAGACGTTCTGCTTTCATCGTTCTTCTAAGTTTGCAGACGATGTTTCTTGCCTTAGCCATTCTTCTCTCAGAAGATTTGTCAGCTTAGGTCGTGCTTCATTCGTTTCTTCAATTTGGTCATTCAGAGTGTGACTGATAGTGTTTGACCAAATCTTCTTCTTCTTCAGAAATGGATTGTCTTGTGTTGCCTAAATCAGTTTGATACTTGTAGGCGTAGACAATAAGCTTTGCTCTATTTCTTCATTTCTTAGTAGAGAGAGAAAGAGGAAACTTTTGATGTTGACATGGTTGTACTTGTTTCCTTGGTCAATGTGCTTTGTAGAGTATCACGTGATTTCTCAGCACTTGACTCTCTCCTCAAGAATGTCAGAGATGTTTCCATTTGAATATGACTTTATTTTCTCTTGACATTGCTTCCTTTGATGAGCCTTGAGATAGATGATGTAGTAGACGTTGCGTATAGTCTTCTTCTCAGACGATCAGATAGTTTGAATTAATCTTTCATGTATTGAGTCTTGAACCTTTAATAGCTTGAAGCCTTATCTTCTTCTTCATGATCTCCCTTGTTCTTCTTTAGGATAGACGATCTAATAGGTGTAGCATTCCCTTGCTTGTATCGTCTCCTCTTGAACCTTTTGACTCTTCTTTGCTAGATGATCTTGATGCTTTGACTTTCTTTGTGCTGACCATCTTGAGTCTTGATCTTTACTTCATTTGAATAGACAGACTAGCAAATTTGAGACTTCTTTGCTAGTGTAGTTGCTTTGTAGCTCTGATCATCCTTTTCCTTTGACAGGTGATCGGGCAGAGTTGACATTCATTTGCTTGTAGTATGCGTTGTAGCTTTGACATTTTCTTTCTTCATCAGGTTGGACCATTTAGCATATTCAACGTTCCTTTGGTTGTCCAACTTGTCTTGCAGCTTTGGCCAGTCTCTTCCATGTAGATGTTGTCTTGTTATCGTCTTGAACTGCTTCTTTAGACATTAGAGCGTGAGGGATATAAGTGTGATTTTCTTAAATACATTTCACATGATATATTTAATCAGTTCACTTATACTCTTGAAAATTGTTATACTCAAAACATGATAGACGATATAATTAGCGTGTGAATTTAACAGTTCAGAGGGAGAAGAATAATACAACATATTGACTTAACAGTTCATATGGAGTGTTTCGTATTGTTTGGAGGCATCCACCTTCGTTTGCCATCAAGTCATTTTGTCTTTATTCTCTTTCATAACCTTGTTTCATTTTAGACTTTCTCTAGTAACCAAAAAAATAAACTTAAATAAGTCTATTATTAGACCTAAATTATCTTTACTGACTTAAAGTCTAGCTTTTTAGTTAAACAAACATTTAAAAAATTAAATATTTATTAAATTTATTTTATTAATACCTAATAAATAAATATTTATTTTATAATATCCCACGCAAAACACAAGTACTGCTACTTGTTTTATATAATTAGATCCAATCTTGGAAACCGAGAAATAGAAAATTGGATTAAATAAAATAGCTACCCTTATATCATTTGAAATGATTAACAAAATTGAAATCCACATAATCCAAATTTAGCCTGGAATTGACTGGAAAAAAAAAATTTACATCAACGACTAACAAGGTCTAGTACAACTGGTTGATAGTTGGATTTCTTAAGCATTAAGCTCAGAGCTCAATCCATGAGTGATATATATGGATAATGATTTGTTAGGAGAAATCTATCCACTTAACATGATCTCAGAGCTTGAAAAGAATTAGTCTCATGACTGTTGGGTATGAAGATATATACCTAGTGCAACAACAAAAAACCCTTTCTCCTACTCCAACCTGCTACAAATTTTCTACATACTAAATGAAAAAATAGTTAATTTTTTCACATACTCAAAATCTATGTTGCACGGGTACTCCAAAAATAGCATAGTACCCGTACCGGGTACGTCATGGGTACATCGTGGGTACGTACCCGTACCAGGTACGTACCCAAATGCACCGTCAAACAAAAAAATTGGGGTACATTTTGGGTACGTCGCTGGTACGTTTGGGTAGGGGTGTTCATTGGATCGGATCAATCCGATGAAACCGACGAACCGAACCGAACCAAAGCATTTGGATTGGTTTTTTTTGTTATTCGGTTAAAAACCGATCCAAACCGATAAAAACCAACGATAAAAACCAATGAAGATTGGTTCGGTTCATGGTTTGAAAAATTAAAAACCAATGAACCGATGAACCGAACCGATGATATATATTTATTTATAAAATATTTATATATATCTGTGTTTATTGAAGAAATATTGTTAGTTAGACTTTTTATGTTTGTTAGATATATTATGTTTTTTTTTCTATTATTAATTTGTAATGGTACTAATATTAAACACCACTTTAAGCATTTCTACATTGTTAAGTACTTAAGTTGTTGATTATGAATTATGGATTATGAATTTGTGATTAAGCTATAATTGAGTTATTAATTTGCCATTTTTATGCATTGTTAAGTTGTGAATCATATGTGTTTGCTATATATTTAAAGTTGTGCAATTGATATTTACCAAAAAAAAAAATTGTGAAACCGATGAACCGAACCGATCCAAACCGTTCATCATCGGATTAGATCGGTTCGGTTTTGGAAATTTTTTTGCTAACAATTGATCAAAACCGAACCAATAAATTTTGATTGGATCGGTTTTTGGTTTCACCTAAAACCGGTCCAAACCGAACCGTGAACACCCCTACGTTTGGGTACGTCAGTGGGTACGCCGGATGCTTTAAAAAAAATGTTATGTCTTATGTTATGTCTCTTCAATGTTACTCAATCTTATGTTAAGTTTCTTTAATTATAAGATTATCTCTGGCGGTATGTGTTTGAAGATATATGTTAAGGTGTTACATATGATTTTGATGATTTTCATTAGGTTGTGATGGTTTTTATGTTGGTCTTTCATATGAGTATTGACCATTAGAAGATTTGATATTTTTAATTAATAATATTGTGGTAGAAAACATTATATATATATATATATATTTAAATAAATAAATATATAATTGGCGTACCAGTACCCTGGTTTTTCAAAAAATGCCGCACCCCGTACCCGTACCAGTACCCGGTACCGGTACCGTACCCGTATCCCTGCAACATAGCTCAAAATACTAAAATGAAAATGAGCAATGTTATATCCTTTTACACAACCGCCTAAATACTAAATAGAGAAATGAAAAATTATTACATTTGAAATCTTGACAATTTAAAAAAAAAAAAATCTCCATTTAGTATAGGAGGATATAAATTATTTTTCGATGGCCTACTTCATCTTTAATACAATTTGTTACATATAAATATAAGAAAGTATTTAAATGTTTTTTTATACTTTATGTTTTTTTATACTTTTAAGGTACCAAATACATTAAATTTTTTATTTAATATGTAGGAGAATATATTGGGGTGGCTAATAGGAGGACATAAAAATTTACCTAATTTATAAAGCATCTTGCTAGAGGTGGAGCACTCGTGTCTCGTTGTATCTTCTGTTTTATAAAGTCTTGAGAAAAATAATGATTCAGTTTGATAGAGTAATCTAGCTTAATTTATTATTTCCAACTCCCAAAAGTGATGGGTCTATGCTAGGTACACCCAAGTTTCAAACCTTGGAGCTAGCGCAGCACATGGGCATGGCAAAAAATGCCCCATTATGATTAATAGTCTTTTAGCTATGTTTTTGTCAAATATAATATATATATATATATATATATATATATATTACTGTACTTTTTTATTAAATTATGCCATCAGAATGAAATTAACTTAGCACTCGTATTGGAAGGATGCAAGGTTGGAAGGAAAAAACTCTTTCAAAAACGGGAAAGGAGATTCTCATAAAGTCTGTGGTCCAATCTATTCTCAACTATGTCATGAGTTGCTTCAAAATACCAAGTGGCATCTGTTCTAAAATAGAAAGCAACTTGCTAACTTCTGGTGAAGACAAAAAAATGAGGAAAGGAAAATTCACTGGGGAGTGTGGAAGCATTTATCAAAGCCAAAAAACTAAGAAGATTTGGGTTTTAGAGACCTTGAGGACTTCAACAAAGCCTTGCTATCTAAACAAGCTTGGAGACTCCTAAATAATGAAAACACCCTATTATATAAAGTGTGGAAGGCCAAATATTTTCCCAGGAAAGACCTCGTTGATGCAAATCTGGGATACCAACCAAGCTTCGCTTGGAGGAGTATTTGGGGATCCCTTAAATTCATTAGAGATGGCATTAAATGGAGAGTAGGGAACGACCTGAAAATCAACATACAAAATGACCCCTGGATCTCGGGTGATAGAAGTGGCTTGGTCCTCTCTAATATCAATGCTGATCTAGGCCTGAACAATGTTGCTGACCTCCTACTACCGAATGGTGGTGGATGGAACTTCTTCTTAATTAATTCCCTCTTATGTACAGCTGAAGCCAAGGCTATCAAAGATTCAAAGCTATCCCTGTAAGCTAGAGGAATGTAGAGGATAGAAGAATATGGAGGTGGAGCAAATCAGGAGAATTCTCTGTCAAATCAGCCTACTATTAGCTACAAAGTGAGAAGATTGCAGCAACAGCAAGTGGCTCCAACAGCATGAATTTTCCATGGAAGAAGCTATGGAAAGCTTCAAGATCAAGCAAGCTCAAGAACTTCATTTTCAGAGCCGCGAACAACATTACCCTGTGCCAAGCAAATCTTGCTAGAAGAGGTATCCAAACTGCTGAAACTTGCTTGATGTGTGGTCTAGATGTACTAGAAACTCAGGATCACCTGTTCATGCATTGCAGGTGGGCAAGGGCAGCATGGTTTTATCACCTTCTGGGGGTTCGTATTGACATGGTGAACTCTGAGTTTATAGAGTGGCTAAAAGAAATTTGCTTGACACAAACTGGGGACATTACGAGTAATGATATATACATACCTCATTTTTTAAACACTTCATTTCCACCTCTTTTTATTTCTATCTCTCTCATCTTATCATCTATCACATCTCATATTTTCTCTCTCTTACTTTTTCTTTTCTTCCTATCTCTCTCATCATTCCACCTCTCCACCTCAAAAGAGAGGTGTGGATGAAACATTACCCGGGACATTACAACTCTAATTTTCCAAGGCATTTGGGCCATTTGGAAAGCCAGAAACGACATAATTTTCAATGATCTAAGACCTGACCCAGTCACCTGTATGAATACAGCCATGAACAACCTGAAAGACTGGCTACAAGCACAAGACACTCGAAACTCTGAAGAAAGAACGAAACCAGAAGTTGCTTGGAAAGCACCTGCGGCAGGAAAAATCAAAGTTAACGTGGATGCAGGTTGGTCAGGAGCAAATTCCACGGGCTTCGGTTTTGTTGCCCGATCCCACTCTGGGACGATGCTAGTGGTTGGCACGCACGAGGAAGATCAACGCATGGATCCCCTAGTTGCTGAAGCATTAGCCCTGCGTTGGTGTATGCTACAGGCGAGAGAACAAGGAATGGATAGTGTGATATTTGAATCTGACTCTCTTTCTGTCATTAGAGCAATGAGAACCGATTCAAGTGCTTGGACTATTTAGAATATCATCCAAGACGGCCATGCTTTAGCAAAGGATTTTAATTACATCTCCTTCTCCCATGTAAAGCGTAATGCTAATTCCCCAGCCCACATGCTTGCCTCTATAGCTTTCAAGTTTAATAATCATGTATGGTGGGATCATCCTCCAACTGAAATAGAGCATCTTCTATTTGTAGATGCAGCTTTTTCTTAATCAATGAAGTACTGAAATTCAAAAAAAACATAGCACTCGTGTTAAGTATGCTTGCCTCTATAGCTTTCAAGTTTAATGATCATGTATGGTGGGATCATCCTCCAACTGAAATAGAGCATCTTCTATTTGTAGATGCAGCTTTTTCTTAATCAATGAAGTACTGAAATTCAAAAAAAAAAACTTAGCACTCGTGTTAAGTAGTCAGTTGTATTTGATCAAATTTAATTGTCATGCTCAGCAGCATGGAGACAAGGATTTGTGGGGAAGTAGCTCCATGTAATTTCTTTGCTACGTCCGTTCTTGTCTAAGTAATAATATTATTTGATGTGGAGGCTGAAATGGAAGAGTTTGTTCAGTTGTGAGAACTAGGCTCAGCAAGACGTGAATATTTCCAGATTAAATAGAATTGTTTCCATGAAGGATAATACATGTATAGTCAAACTAAATAAGAAATGTAAGAGAACAAAATTTTATAACTTTTTGTCATAAACGAAAGTTAAACTTTGTCCGTTCAAATGAAAGTGGCCCAAATTTTCTTGTAGGAGGCCCAATTACCCCGGACAATGCCAACCATTTTTATACACTAGTACATATTTTTTTAAGTAACTTATCACCTAGTCTTATTGTAAGGGCCCAGTGCTCTTGGGCTTTTAGCCTTTAATCTTTGAATTAAAAGCAATCCTTGACCAAAATGAAAAAACTTATATATATTTAACATATTCGGAAAACAAATACAGCAAGATGTTAATATAAATATTATTGAGCATATTGTGTTTGAACTCTTAGCAAAACAATGACCTTTCTTAGATGGACTATCCAATAGATGGGCTTTCACTATTAGCTCCAATATTGCTAGTTTTTTTTTTTTGAAATTATATTGCTAGTTATTTTGCCGTGCGAAGGAAATAATTCTATGATTGCTTTCACTTCCAAGAATGAAAGACCCAACAATATTTAAACTAAGAGTGCACATGGGTTGAGTTGGATGGATTTTTAGACTAATCAAGATTCGAACAAATCAAAACTTTGTGTTGGATTCTACGAATTTTCACCTTCGGGCTCGAACCAACCCAATCCGACGATCTTCGGGTTGGTTTGGATGGGTTGATTGGATCGCTATATTAAAATAATAATAAATTTGAAATATTGAACAAAATATTAAAACTTCAGAAAAAATTAGAAAAAATTGGTAAATCTATCATACTATCAAATATAGCATAAAAAAGACACTGAACATTTTACTAAATAGCATGAAATAGTATTACATGTCATACATGACATATAGCTAAATACCATGAAAAACAACTACGACAGTGAAATCAAGTTAATCAATATGACAATGGCATGACACTTAGAATTTAAATGTCTTCATTCTTCGACATACCAAATAAAATTGAAACGAAGAATGTGAAAAGTGAAAGTGAAACTAGGGGTGCACATGGGCCGAGTCAACCCAATGAAACCATCCAACCCAATCCGATTCAATGATAAAAATGCGGGTTGGATTAGGCAAACGTATCTATCGGATGGATTTTATTACGATCCAATCATCTTTGGATCGGATTTCGGATTCCATAATAATCCACCCAACCGAACCCGAAATCCAATCATATAATTATAATATATTATTTAATATATATCCACCTACTAGTAGGGTATGTAATTTATGGAGACTTGGATAGCATAGATCGGATTCGGAGCATGTTGGGGAGGTTCCAGAGCATTCATATCTTGCATGTCCAGCGGGAGAAGAATAATACAGCAGATGGATTAGCTCGGGAGGCGGGGAAAATTGGTTCACCGACCCAAATTTGGGGGAGACCACCTTCTTTCGTTTATGACTGCTTGTATTTAGACGCTGTTAGCTAGTTTTTTCTGTTTTTTGCTACTTTTCCTCCTGTAACCAAAAAAAAAGATTTCAGGTTGGGTTGGGTGCATTGTTATTAAATTCGATATCCGATATCCGAAGTTGATTGAATTGCAATAAAATTCGTCTGATTGACCTGTTAGATCGATTCAACCCACATTTTTACCATTGAATTAGACGGGTTCATTGAACCTACCCGGTCATGTACATCCCTAATTTAAGCTTTTAACGTTTGATGATAACATTTCCTCTAAATAGCAAATGTTTTAAAATAGTCCATTAATGCATGTAACTTGAGAGTGTTTGGACTATCATTACCCCTTTCGTTTTCTTATGTTTTTCACATTGGAATTGGAGAACAAGATTTCTAAAATAAAAATGCATGAACACGTGGAAGCACATTTTTATATGATTGTATTGTATAACTTGGAATTGAGCAAAACGCAATTCCAAGTTATGAAAATGTTTTTACAAACATAGCCCTTGGGGTTGACAACTTACCTAGTTACATTTTTTCTAACATCACAGTTTATTAGTGCAGAAAACAGTAAAGAATTAATTCTAAAGGAGTATAATTAGCTAAACAAATAAAAAAATGGAGAGCGATAGAGAATATGAAAAGAAAAAAATATAGGGAGAAATTTTTTTATCACACCATAATTTCCTATTAAGCCTACATTAATTTTATATGTGTGAAACAGCTAAAATTAAGGGCTTGGGGACATTTTACAAGTGTTCCATGTCAAATCATTATAAAAGGGTCAATATTTTCATGGGAAAATATCAAGCATAGCAATCCAGGCAACCAGGAAATTGACCATATAATTGAGGTCAATTCTTTTACCTGGCAATAAACTAGGACAAGGGCATCAAAATTTTAAAACGGTATGTGGTCTAACATGGGCGTACCAAGCCACTTGGGCTGATCATTTTGTATACTTAATGGGCCGGGCAACCCATGGTTCGTTCGGACCAAAATCCAAGCTATAAATAACAGGCACCGCCCAAGCGGCAGGGGACCTATCATTTCACGCAATTTATTAGTTTTCATTTACTTCGCTTGCTCTCAGTTTGTTTAGCCCAAGTCTAAGGTTCCATACCGGAACATTGGCGCCCACCGTGGGGCCGAAGGATACTTTCCTAGGCTTCGCTTTTCACCGCGATGGTGACTCGATCCGGGGCGAACAGAGAGAGGAATCACGTTCAGCAAAATGATGTTCCTCCCGATGTTCTTCAGCGGATCATGGACGATCTCAATGAACTTCGTCAACATAATCAACAGTTACAAAATCAACTTACTGATCTTAATCAGACTCAAGGGTTACGAGAGGGCGATCGAAGAATGGCTGAGACGGTGGTGGACTTTCAACCTTTCACAGAGGAAATAGCGAACATTGCCGTCCCAGATAATTTGAAGACGTTAAAGCTTGATTCTTATTATGGCGACTCAGATCCGAAGGACCATTTAGTGTATTTTAACACAAAAATGGTTATTGTAGGCGCATCAGATGCGTTGAAGTGCAAAATGCTGCCATCAACTTTCAAGAAGTCAGCGATGATTTGGTTTACAACTTTGCCTTCAAGGTCCATTGTCAATTTCACGGAGTTATCTACAAAGTTCTTGTCTCAATTTTCTACCAGTCGTGCACAAAAGGTGACTCCGGCGACATTATTCAATGTTCGTCAAGGACCAAATGAGACTTTGCAGTCTTACATGGGGCGTTTCAATCAATTATCTGTTCATTTGGAGGATAAAATGCCGAAAATTTGCATTGCAGCTTTTGAATTGGGTTTGAAGCCGGGTGGCTTAAACAGCAATTTAAGTAGAAAACCTGTGGAGACAATGGCGCATTTACGCGAAAGGGTGCAATGATACATCAAAGAGGAGCAAAGCGATCAGATCAAAAACAACCGCCCAAATGCAGCGGTTACAGGGCAGAAACAGCAGTTTGAGGCGAAGAAGGGAGCGGTTGCGGATCAATATTCAAAGGGGTGGACTGAACGTGGCAACGCGGGGTATAACAATCGCCACCGTTATGACGGTCGATTTGATAACCGTTCTAATTTCAAAAATCGTGCTCAGCCGTATGGGGTGCGTGGGCCTGGACATTCAATGACGTGGACCCGGAATCAAAATGATCGTGCAGTGCCTTTGGCGGTTAATTTGACTGAAGCTTTACACACGTGTCTGGAGGCGAACGTTATCCGTTTTCCGCGGAAGCCAAAGCCGTCAACGGGTTATGTGGATAAGAAGAAGTGGTGTGAATATCATAGGATCTCGGGACATAATATTGATGATTGTTTTACTCTGAAGAAGGAGATCGATAAATTGGTAAAGGCTGGGTGTATGAAACAGCTTGAAGGACGAAGCAATTCAGATGAAGCAGGAACTTCAACAAGGCGAACCGAAGACGGAAAAGAGATTGAGAGTGATGGACAAAACAGACAATCAAAAGGGAAAGCGAAGGGGCGGATTCATTCTATTTTCGGTGGATTCCGCGGTGGAGGAATGACTAATTCAGCTCGTAAGAGGTACGTCCATTCCATTAATGCTGTTTATTCTAACGATTGGGGAAGTTGGGCAACCAATCAACCCGATATAACTTTTACTGTGCGAGATTTTGAGGGAGTTCAACCTCATGAAGACGATCCAATTGTTGTAATGCTGAGAATTGCTGATTACGAAATTGAGAGGGTACTTCTGGATCAAGGAAGCTCGGCGGATTTGATTTATGGTGATGCTTTTGAAAAGTTGGGGCTAAATGAATCTGACTTGTTGCCTTATGATGGCTCTTTGGTGGGTTTTTCTGGAGAAAAAGTATTTGTTCGAGGGTATGTGGAGCTGAAGACTTTCTTTGGAGAAGGGAAAAATGCGGAGACATTTGCTATTAAGTTTCTGGTAGTAAAATGTACTTCGCCGTATAATGTACTCATTGGGAGGCCATCATTAAACAGATTGGGGGCGATCATTTCTACACGACATTTAACAGCTAAGTATCCGTTGAGCAAAGGAGGAGTTGGAGTTTTAAAGGCTGACCAAATGGTTGCCAGAAAGTGTTATTCAGAAAGTTTCAAGCAGTATGGGCATATGGGAAAGAAGGCAGTGAAAGAGGGGCATCGAGTATATGAGGTGACTGTAGATCAGACAGACATTAGTTTGGATCCTCGTGATGGATTCATTGAGCACAAGATGACATCAGAGGAGGAAACTAAGGCGATCCAGATTGGTGAGCGAAATTTGAAAGTTGGTGTCAATTTAACTACAAGTCAAGAGAACAGGTTGGTAAAGTTGTTATCTGAGAATATGGATTTATTTGCATGGAGTGCAAAGGATCTACCAGGAATCGATCCGAAATTTATCTGTCACAAATTGGCTTTAAATCCTGGGGCGAAACCTATTGTTCAATTCAAAAGAAAGATGGGCGAGGAAAAGGCAGAGGCAGTGAAGGTGGAAACCAACAAGTTACTGGAAGCTAGATTCATTAGGGAGGTTAAGTATCCGACATGGTTGGCGAATGTAGTAATGGTGAAGAAGGCTAATGGAAAGTGGCGCATGTGCACAGATTATACAGATTTGAACAAGCATTGTCCTAAGGATTCTTATCCTTTACCGAATATTAATAAGCTTGTGGATAGGGCGTCTGGATTCGGAATGCTTAGCCTCATGGATGCATATTCAGGGTATCATCAGATAAGAATGTATCAGCCAGACGAAGAGAAGACAGCTTTTATGACAAATCAGGCGAATTATTGTTATCAGACTATGCCGTTTGGGCTGAAGAATGCGGAAGCAACATACCAAAGGTTGATGGATAAGATGTTTGACAAGCAGGTGGGGCGGAACATGGAGATTTATGTAGATGACATGGTGGTCAAGTCAGAGGAAATGATGGCACACTGTTCTGATCTCGAAGAGGCGTTTGGCGAGCTAAGAAAGCATAACATGAGACTTAACCCAGAAAAATGTTCGTTTGGAATTCAAAGTGGAAAGTTTTTGGGCTTCATGATCACCAAGAGAGGAATTGAGGCGAATCCTGATAAGTGTAAGGCGATACTTGATATGCAGAGTCCAACCTCAGTTAAAGATGTGCAAAAATTAACAGGAAGGATAGCAGCTTTGTCCAGGTTTCTTCCGTGTTCTGGGGAAAAATCAGCACCATTCTTTCAATGTTTAAGGAAGAACAAAACTTTTCAGTGGACTGAAGAATGTGAAAGGGCGTTCAAAAGTTTGAAGGATCATTTGTCCAGCCCACCAATTTTAGCCAAACCAATTCCAGGTATTTCATTGTCAATGTTTATTTCCATATCTGATAATGCAGTTAGTTCAGTTTTGTTGCAAGAGAATAAAGATGATATGAGGATCATATATTTTGTGAGTCATGCTCTTCAAGGAGCCGAGGTTAGATACCAGAAAATTGAAAAGGCTGCATTAGCTTTAATTATATCCGCCAGGAAATTAAGACTTTATTTTCAAGGCTTTCCAATTGTGGTAAAAACTGACTTGCCACTTCGCCAAGTTTTACAAAAGTCTGATCTGGCTGGAAGAATGGTTTCCTAGGCTGTTGAGTTGTCAGAATTTGAAATCACTTTGACAGGAAAGGTCTGGTTAAAGCACAGGTATTTGTGGATTTTGTCAATGAAATGTCTTCCAGTGAGAAAACTATGGAAATTGGAGAATGGAGTTTGTCTGTGGATGGTTCATCCAATGTCAAGGGAAGTGGAGCCGGAATAATCCTAGAAGGACCAGGTGGCGTGACAGTCGAGCAGTCACTCAAGTTTGACTTCAAAGTAAGTAATAATCAGGCAGAGTACGAAGCTATAATTGCAGGTTTGAAGTTGGCGATCGAGATGGGGGTCAAGAGCATAATGATTAAGACAGATTCTCAAATAGTTTCCAGGCAAATTCAGGGTGAATATCAGGCGAGGGACGCACAGCTGGCTAAGTATTTACTGAAAGCTCAAGGATTGATAAAGCAGATAGGCACAGTGAAGGTCAATTATGTTCCGAGGGAAGAAAATACAAGGGCGGATATTGTGTCAAAGTTAGCAAGCACCAAGAAGCCGGGGAACAATAAGTCCGTCATCCAGGAGGTTTTAAACAGCCCAAGTATCGAAGAGGACGAGACAATGATGGTGTTGACTGTAGCAGATTCAGATTGGATTGGGCGCATCAAAAAGTGTTTGGAAGCAGAAGGCTCTGACGTGCTGACATTTTCTAAAGATCAAGTTCGCGAGGCAAGTCGTTACACATTGCTGGGCGATCAATTGTACAGAAGAGGGATTGGAGTGCCATTATTGAGATGTGTTTCTAAAGATGAGGTGGAAAGAATCATGTTTGAAGTTCATGAAGGTGTGTGTGCAAGTCATGTGGGAGGCAGATCTTTGGTGGCGAAAGTGCTCAGAGTAGGGTTCTATTGGCCAACTTTAAGAGGGGACTGTATGGAATATGTGAAAAAGTGTGAAAAATGTCAAATTTATGCAGATTTACATAGGGCGCCACCTGAAACTCTTAGTTCAATGAGTTCATCGTGGCCATTTGCAATGTGGGGAGTGGATATTCTGGGACCGTTTACTCCAGCAGGTTCTCGGATTAGATTTATTTTGGTTGCGGTAGACTACTTCACTAAGTGGATTGAGGCGGAATCAATGGCGAAGATAACAGCAGAAAAAGTCAGAAAGTTTTATTGGAGAAAATTGGTTTGCAGGTTTGGCGTGCCAGCAACTATCGTCTCAGACAATGGAACACAGTTTACTAACAGGAGTGTGAAGAATTTTTGTGCAGAAATGGGAATTGAAATGCGCTTCGCCTCAGTCGAGCACCCTCAGACAAATGGTCAAGTAGAGTCAGCGAATAAAGTCATTCTCAATGGAATTAGGAAGCGGCTAGGCGAAGCTAAAGGATTGTGGGCTGAAGAGTTGATCACGGTAATTTGGGCGTACAATACTACTCCACAATCAACTACTGGCGAATCACCTTTCAAGTTGACTTACGGGGTAGATGCTATGATCCCAGCAGAATTGCAAGATGTAACTTTCAGGGTGGCGACTTATAATGAAGACCAGAACGACATGAATAGATTGGTTGATCTCAATTTGGCAGAGAAAACGCAAGCAGAAGTTCGCCTGAGGCAAGCAATGGTAAAACAGAGGTCGGAAAGGCGATACAATTCCAGAGTGGTTCCGAGGCAAATGAAAGTGGGTGATTTGGTGCTGCGTAGAAAGGCAAAGGGACCTGATGATTCGAAGTTATCACCTAATTGGGAAGGACCTTACAGGATTCTGCGAGAGCTTGGTCAAGGGGCGTATCATTTGGAGGAATTATCTGGACGAAGGGTCCCAAGGGCTTGGAAGGCACAACATCTCCGTTACTATTACAGTTGAAGTGCAGGGTGATCGTCCAGTTTGCTTTGTGTTGTACAGTTTGGTTCAGTCTATTTGTGTCTGAGACTATGTTTCGTTGTTTCAGTTTGTGTGTGTTGAAGACTACGTTTGTTCTTTGTATCGTTTAAGACTATGTTTGTTGTGTAAGACTAAATTTGATGCACTCTTTTCTCTACCCCAGGCGGGAGAGTTTTTAACGAGGCATCAACTATTAATGAATAACAGGTATGCACTCTTTTCTCTACCCCAGGCGGGAGAGTTTTTAACGAGGCATAACCTTTTTAAAGTGATCAAGGGCGTATCATTTTATTTATTTCCTTTACCCATAGCGGAAACTTATCAGCTAAGGTCTATCAATTGGGCGACGTCAGACAATTGAGAAAAGAGTAAGTCTCTTAGAACAAGAGCATCCGACCACGAATTCATAAGCACAGCCTTAAATTGGATTTAAGCTTGTCCAAACTAAGCACAAGTCTCCACGCGAGCATACTAATGAAATCAAATATCGTGACTTTGATTTCCATGAATAACTATGTCAAAAATGAAAAATTTGACTAAGTTATGTACACAAAGGCCTTATGATTCCAAAGTAGTTGATTAAGTTTAAACTTTACAACATTTAAGAGATTCACTCAAGGGTATTTTACTATGTACGGTAAAATGTGACGGTAACGTGCTCAACTAAATGATGAAGGCGGATCGATTTTGGTGAAAGGTTAGTAAATGACATTTATGTTAAGTTATATTTTGAAGCTATATGATAACTTGGATAACTAAGTCAAGTTATGCTTATATTTTGAAGTTATATGATAACTTGGATAACTAAGTAAAGTTATGCTTATATTTTCAAGTTATATGATAACTTGGACGACTTAGTAAAGTTATGCTCAGTCATAGAATTAGTTATTGTGATAGTTGTTTGGGTGAATAAGGGATAGTGTTATTACAGAAGTTATGAAAATTTTAGGTTTTAGCCGAAGTAATTATGATATGTGTGGGTTTTTAGGCGAAACAATTATAATGTGAGGCACTCATGTAAATACTGAAAAGAAATTCATAACGATAAAGGAAAGTTTGTTACATAAAGCAAGGAACATAAAGTAATTTAAAGCAAAAGAGGCTCGTAGCCTTTTACATTGAAAGTTGAAAGAAAAGGGGTTAACAAACTAAAAGCCTAGATCATTCAGATAGTTTCGCCACCTCCTTCCTTGTTGTTGGCATTTCCTTCTTCATTTTCTTTGTTTCCTTCTTCCTCTTTTTCTTCTTCTTCTTCTTCTTCATCAACTCTTTCCTCATCCGCGTTATCCGGGCTGATCAATTTTCCGTCAACAATGCGAGCATAAGGGTCTGTTCCCGCCAAGTTGATCGCCAGGCCAGGATTAAGGAAAGTAACTTGAGTAATTGCTTTAGAAAAGCCAGCTTCAAACTGATCCAAAACAGAAATTTTCAAATCAGCGATTTCGGTTTTCATCTAGGAATTTTCTTCAAGCACTTGATTGTGCACAGTAGTCAATTGAGCGCAGTCAGCCTTAATTTTTTCATTTTCTTCATTCAATGCTTGGATGGAAGCATTGTTTTCGTCAGAAGTTTTCTTCATTTTCTCCAACTCTAAAGCCAAATCCGCGGCTTTCTTTTCATTAGCTTTGTTCGACTTGTCCAGCAACTTGAGTGTAGCCTTCATCTTTCCAATTTCTTTTTCCTTCTCTTCAACAAGCTTGGCTGAAGCGAGACCATCAAATCCGGCAGATTCAAGGTCAATCATCTTGGAGATAGCAGCAATCTCCAAGCCCTTTGTCATCATGGCTTGACAAGCTTCCTTTAAACCTAGTTTCCTCATCTTATCACGGTCCGCCTCGAACACCAGATTTGTTTCCACCAACGAGTTGAAGTCAATTTTGGAATCCCAAATTGAGGTCACATCATCCGAGGAATACTCCTCAAATTCTTTCAGCAAGTTTTTCCAGCAAAGGGGTGGTGTACTCGACGAACAACCTTTGTTCGCCACAGCGGATTCGCCCTTGCTCATGAACTTTTCCAGCGAGGTTTGGTTCGAAGCTTTGCTTTGGACAGAGGCAGGATCTTCATTCTTCTTTTTCTTTTTTGCGGGGCGGCCGGATTCAGTACCGGAGTGGCTGGTGGCATGTTCGACCGCAGATTTCCCGGAGTTTCTTTTCTCGCGCGCCGCCTGTTGTTCACGGCGGAATCGAAGGATGTCTTCCTCAGATAGGCGAGCCATTGTGCCTGCAAATAAGTGAAAAGAATTAGAACTTAAGAAAGATTTCTTGTACAATTTAAGAAAGGGGCGAAAAAGTTAAGATGCCTTACCAATGTATTTACCAACTGCATTCTTAGAGAGAGCAACCATAAAATCTTTAAGGTTCAAGCCTAGGCCAGATAGAAGTTGGCAATCTACTAGTTCCTCTGGGGTAAGAGCATCATCGGGAATTTTGATGACGCTCTCGTATTGGTTCGTCCAATAGAAGGGAAATTTTGGGCTTCCATCGGTAAAATAAAAAATGTCTTTGCAGGCATCAGACTCGCGAAGTTTAAAAAATTTACCTTTGAAATGTTTGTAATGGCTTTTGTACAAGGTAAATAATCCTAAACCCCTAGCGGTGGCAAGTGAGACATATTCGCCTCTCACATTTCGTCCACATGTTTCAAAAAAGTAAAAAAATTTGTTGCTGGTGGGTATAATGTGTAAGGTTTGACACAGAACTTCAAAAGCTTTTAAGTACGCCCAGGCGTTGCCATGGAGCTGAGTGGGGGCAACGTTTAAAAGGGTTAATACAGAGCAGGTAAAGTCAGAGAATGGCAGGTCGTATTTTAGATCGGAGAATAAACTTTCGAATAAATAGGTGAAGTTTCGCCCTTGACCATCTGTTTTCCCAAAACAACATGGTTCATCAGGGGCGCAAGGAATTATGTCCAGGTGGGCATCTAGGCCATCTTTCCTAAAATTATATTTGGTGACTAAATCAATGACAGCTTTTGGGGTACAAATTTTAGAAAATTGTTTTTTGATTTTACTGGAAACCCATAGAGAATCAACGGAAGATGGTGGCAGTAGCTTCTTTACGAGTACGTTTGGTAGCCATTTTTAAAGGTTCCTGAAAGGAAAAGTTCCAAAGTATGAGATGAAGAGGGAAATTAGGTTTGAATTTCTGGGTAGAAATGTGGAACATTGAATTTCTGGGTGGAAATGTAGCACATTGTTGTTAGGTTTCTGGGTTTAGTAGGATAAGATGTTCATAAGAGGCTAAAAGTTCAAATGCAAAATTAGAAACGCAGACATTAGAGAAGGAAAGAGGGTGAAGTTTACCTGTGAAAGATGGAAGCTTGGACGATTTCTGGGAATGTTGATGATGAATGCAGAGAGAAGCGTTGAATGTTGAGCAAACTCGGTGGGAAAATAGAAAAGTTCTACTGGTTTGAGTGATTAAAGAGAATGATGTGAGTAAGAAATGTGAAAGTGAGAGTGTGAAGAAAAGGGGAAAGTTTTGGACTTTATATAGAAGGGTAAGAAAAGATGAAAAGGTGGGTTGAAAGGGTGAATTAATGCCGGCATTAAATGCTAAGTGGACGCGTCGTTTCATGCATGCCCTTAAAGGACAGAGTTGACGATTGGGTTCAGAGGACACGTTGGTCCAAGATTTGATTTTAAAGGGATGTGATTTGTGGTGAAGTTCAATTGAAGGGACAATTTAGTCCAGTAGTTGTGACGTTTCAAAGATGGATATGACTCTTTGCATGCGAATTTAATTGTTTAATCATATTTATGTTTGCTTTGATGATGAGGCTAGTGGGTTCTGAGGACGCATAGTAACATTATGGCTCAAGTTCTCAAATGTTTGTGGATATTTTGTTGATGTAATTATAGCAGGTAAAAGCAATGATGGCTCTTGCCACAGTAAAGGCATAGGAAGTGACAGGTAAAGGGATTTGACCAGCTGATTCAACACGCAAGGAAAGGATATACAAGAAGAGTTAGACTGATGTGATTATTGTTATCTGTTTTTATCCAAATAAATAAATGTTATGATTTATACGCCCACTTTAGTTACTTTATAAAGGCTGTGGGCTGATTAAAGACACTTTCATCTTATTCTAAGTCTTAGTGTCTTGTGGGCTTGTGGTCTAACATGGGCGTACCAAGCCACTTGGGCTGATCATTTTGTATACTTAATGGGTCGGGCAACCCATGGTTCGTTCGGACCAAAACCCAAGCTATAAATAACAGGCACCGCCCAAGCGGCAGGGGACCTATCATTTCACGCAATTTATTAATTTTCATTTACTTCGCTTGCTCTCAGTTTGTTTAGCCCAAGTCTAAGGTTCCATACCGGAACAGTATGCTTGTTAAAAAAAATTCTGCCCGTTTTCTAATTGGCTTTTCTTCTTTGTTTCCCCATTATGGGTGAGTTGCTTCTTCTGTATATCACCCTTCATGTCTCCCTAATTAGTACCTTGTTTCTTAGCAAGCTTCTTCCTCTAGTTCTTCCCAAAGGCGAACTCATTCCCAATAATGACCCATCGTGCATTTAAATTGAAGGCCAGGCCTCGCAAAATAATTTTACTAATCCATATCTTTTTTTAAAGACATATCCATTTAGTCAATTCATAACAAATTCCATTCATATCCATCCACATAAAGAGTAAAAATAAAATTGATTGTCATTCATCTAATTTATTGTACATCCAAAATTCATCCATTTAAAATTAAAATTCACTGGATTAACATATTCAAACTTTACATATTGCAACTTAAAATCCTACTGGATCACAAAAATGGATTATAAATGAAATTTGTATGACTTATAAACCCTAAATATGACTCGATATAAACACTAAACCTGACTTGGTGCTGACCCGTCCGACGCAGACCTAAACCATAATCTAACTCGACAATGACCTAAACCCTAAATCTGGCTGACATCGACCTAATCCCTAAATCTTACCCGACACCGTCCTAATCACTAAATCCGACCATAAACCCTACCAGAAGTCGACTTAAACCCAAAATTTGACCCGATAAAAACCTAAACCCTAAATCCAGACATAAACTAGACCCGACGCCAACCTAAACCCTGAATCTGACCTGAAGATGACCTAAACCTTAATTTTGACTAACGTTAACCTAATCCCTAAATTCGACCCGATGTTGTCCTAATCCCTAAATCCGACCATAAACCCTACCAATGTCAACTTAAACTCTAAATCTGATCTGATACAAATCTAGACCCTAAATCCAACCATAAACCAGACCCAATGCCGACCTCAACCATAAATCCGACGTAGACCAAAACCATAAATCCGACCTATCACTGACCTAAACCCTACTTCGACCCATGCTAACCTAAACCCTAAATCCAACCCAACGTCGATCAAACCCTAAATCCAACCCGCAATAACCAAAACCCAATTTTTTTACTTAATACCGACCTTAACCCTAAATCTCATCGACGCTAACCTACCCCAAATTTGACACGACACCTACCTAAACCCTATATCTGACCTAGGTCGACTCGCCCGACTTAATGCTAACCTAAACCATAAATTCGACACGGCGCTGGCTTAAACCCTAAATATGACCCGATGGTATACCCTAAATCCCACCCAACCACGACCTAAATCCTAAATCATACCCACGCTTAGTTAAATCCTAAATCTGACCTGACACCGACTTAAGATATGAATTTCCTAACTCGTCCAGACCTAAATCTAAAATATGACTCGATGCAAGTCTCTTAACTCAACATTGAGTTTTGGACCTAAACTCTAAATCTAACATGACGCCGGATTAAGAGTTTTAGTTGCGTCGAGTCACATTTAGGATTTAGGTCGGAGCTAAGTCGAATTTTGGGTTTAGGCCGGTGTCGGGTAATATTTAGAGTTAAGATCGACATCGGGTTAGATTTAGGGTTTAGGCTTGCGTCAAGTCAAATTTCAAATTTGTGATTCACATCAGCGTAAGGTAGGGTTTAGGTCGGCATCACATTAGATTTTGGGTTAAGGCGAGAGGACTTAAGGTTTAGCTCGGGGTCGGGTGCAATATAGGGTGTATGTTTGCATCGTGTCAAATTTAGGGTTTAGGTCAACGTTTGTAAGACCTTGAAATTATTGAATAAGTTATTACGAAATAAGTATATTGTTATAATAATATATGAATTGGTTGATCTTTGTTTGTTGTCTGTTTTCCGTAAATGGATTTCTGTTGATTGATTTACTGTTGTCATGATTATGAGCAATGCGTGTATAGCATGTAGACATAGGACAAAACCACTTTGTTATTGTTGATGTTGTTGTTGCTGTCGGAAAACAACATAAGTTTTGTTTCTGTAGTTAGTCGTTAGTAAACGACAGAAATGCATAATATTTAGAAATAGACTTAGGTTAATTATTTAATTAATCTTATGAGTCATAAAAAATAAAAATAAATTTAAATAATAGGGATAAATTTCTTGGTTTTCGAAATTAATGACTATGAGAGAGAAAAGTGAGTTAAAAGCCAAATTTGGAGTTATTTAAGGGCTTTTTCATAAAAATTGATTAAACCTTCTAAAAATTGAAAAGGTGATACAAAATTTAAATAAAATTAAGATTAGGTATTAGGTGACTAAAAAATAATTATTTTATTAAAAAAAATTCTTAAATAATTCGTAATTGTTTAATTTAATGATATTTAGGTAATTTAAAGACTATATCATTAGCATATCTTAGAAAAATTTGAAATTTGGGTTAGTAAAAATATTAGATAATATCTGAAGATAACCAAAATTATTTTGGAGCGTAAAATTGGTTAAATTCGGAATTTTTTATTTTTAGTGATTAATTTATCAATTAAAACTTGTTTTGACTTAAAACTTAAGTAAAATAAACAAGTGGGCTGATGTAGTGGTTCAGCACTTCATCCTTTAAGCAAGTGGTTGGGGGTTCGAATCCCAACTCTTGCGAATAGAAAAAGCTCATTGGTCAGCCCCTACCGCTTAGTGCGCTGACCGTGGGGCGAGGGATTAGTCTCACGGCTGTCGGCTGTGGGGATACCTTGGTCAAGACAAAAAAAAAACTTAAGCAAAATAGGAGATAATGATTTGAAAATTTTTATGAGACTTCTAGAAGGTGAGGGAAACATGGGAGAATGAATGTCAACTTTTAGGGTTAAGGGAATTTATTTTCGGAATTTACCCTTTTATTTTAATTAATTTCATCAAATTAAGGTTTAGTAGTCCCCGTAGGATAGCTCAAATGGTTGGAGCTGATGGACATATGGGTTGGGTAGGGGGAGATCCAGGGCTCGATTCCTGGCGGGTGCAATTTAACTTTCTGATGTACCAAAAAAAATAAAAAAATAAGGTTTAGTAGCTTAAAGGGCAAGCAAGCTAGGTTAACTTGGTTCTAGAACTTTGGAGAAGTTTCTAGAGAAGTGATATAACCTTAGAAAACTGAATGGAAGTCAGTTTTAACTAGTGTTTATTTAATTAATTAAATAGGGAATATTCTAAAGATAAGTTGTTGAGTTCTATCTAGTAATTCAAAGGAAATGGGGAAGAAAATGAACCAAGACTAGGGTTTAGGGAAAGGCCAGGGGAGTTAAAAACAGGAGGAAAAAAAAACCACCCTCATATGATGGGCAGGTTGAGCATTTCAAGGGGGATGGGTTGGTGAGCCTCTCCTATAAATATAACCTCAGTTAGAAGGCTAAAATCACACACCGTCCCTTACTAAAAAAAACTACAGAGACTCATCAATCTCAAGTGCTCTCTCTCCTTATTGTGGCTGAAACCCCCTCCATCCCTTGGTAGTTAATATCACTTCTTTCATTCTCCAATTCTTCAAAGTCTTTCGTCTTATGCGCTATAACTAAGGAGGTAAGAGTAGTTTCTTTCTTAGTGCGTGAGTCTGCCTGATTTTTATTTTCTTGCATGATACGTGAAGTGAAGGTGTTTAAGGCGTTAAATTGATTGAATAATTGTCTGGGTTGTTGTTGTTTTCTCTATATTGATAACAAGCATTCTTTTGTTGAATCATTGTTGGGCGAAATATTGATTAAATGTTGTTGTTGGAAAATTAATGGAATTAACCTTGTTGTTGGTTGTTGTTTGATTAAGGGGATGAACCTTAATATTGTTGTGGGTTGTTGGATTGAGGGGATAGACCTTAATGTTGTTGTTGGATGTTGTTTCATTAAGGGGATAGGCCTTAATCTTATTGGTGATATTCTGATATCTTATCTTTAATTTGCAGATATGTTGGTATTTGTTTTAGTATTTGAACATGTTGTGTGTAACATCCTGACTTGACGACTGGCCTCACGGTAACAACACGAGTCTTTTTCAGTGCACTTTGTCCTCACTCGCGCACTTCCCGGGAAAACTTCCCAGGAGGTCACCCATCCCAATATTACTCCAAGGTTAGCACACTTAACCATGAAGTTCTTATGAGTTGGGCACCCGAAAAGAAGTTGCAACTTGTTGTCATGAGTAGTACCAATCAAATCTTTTATGCCCTCCTCAACTGTATAGTCCATCCCTATACAGTCTCGGAATACCTCTTATTCGGGTGTGAGATCGGTTCATTCATGTGCCCCTCCGCCTAGAAGCCTGCCAGGAGTTGTTCCTTGTCCCTGCCTCAGCACTGGCGATCACTCCCCGTCCTCGTCGGCCCCGGGCGTCACAGGCCCACCAACTGCCGCTTGGTTCGTCCCCGAACCACACCGTACTGGGAGAGGTCGGCTCTGATACCATTTGTAACATCCCGAATTGATGACTGGCCTCACGGTAACAACACGAGTCTTTTTCAGTGCACTTTGTCCTCACTTGCGCACTTCCCGGGAAAACTTCCCAGGAGGTCACCCATCCCAATATTACTCCAAGGCTAGCACACTTAACCATGAAGTTCTTATGAGTTGGGCACTCGAAAAGAAGTTGCAACTTGTTGTCATGAGTAGTACCAATCAAATCATTTATGCCCTCCTCAACTGTATAGTCCATCCCTATACAGTCTCGGAATACCTCTTGTTCGGGTGTGAGATCGGTTCATTCATGTGCCCCTCCGCCTAGAAGCCTGCCAGGAGCCACTCCTTGTCCGTGCCTCAGCACCGACGATCACTCCCCGCCCTCGTCGGCCCCGGGCGTCACATTGTGATTTGTTAAAAATTGAAGATATGTTGTTAGTAGATTAAATTTTGAAGATAAGGTTAATTTGTTAAGGTGGTTGCTCATTCAAGTTTCGAACTCATGTGAGTTTGAAATTCGAATTAGGATAGTTTTTTGTTGTTGATTGTTTTTCGGAGCTAACCCTTAATGTTTGCTACTTGTCTATGTGGGCGCTTAACGCTTTAGTTGATGAGCCATAAGTGGTGAAGTCTGAATTTCTTGACGACAAGGAGTCAATGACGAGGTTTTGGAGCGTCGTAGAAGGAAGGCTTGCAAAGCAGAACTTTTTAAATAATTGTCATTTTATTTATTCGTGGATTTTATCGTCGGATGTGGAATTTTTGAACTACGCTAACTGTTTAATTAGGGTTCATTTATTTGGGATTATATTTAAATTATCGCGATAACCGACATTTAAATTTGGATATTGTTAATCGGATAATGGTTTAAAAATCAAATGATAAAGTTTTTGAAAAGTTGATTAAAGTAAAGTAATCAAATTGATTTTTCAACTTAAAGGATAATTGAATCGATTTTTGAAAAGTGATTTGAAATGATATTGAAAAACCTCATTTGAGTTCAAGTAAGAACTCGGGTTGTTCTGTCTAAGGCAAGAAGGGCTTTTAATGTGGCATTGTGCCCGACCAGCTTACCTGGGAACTTCTCGGGCCATTGCTTGGGTGATGATGGACCTTTATTTTCAAAATATCACTGGTTGGAAAAGGTAAAAAAGCCCCATATTTTGTTGGTGAAAAAACCCTGATAAGGTGATGGCCTCACCTCCATATCTCCATCCCTATCCCTCCCCTTCACCCGACAGAGTTTCCTTTCCTCTCTCTTCTCTAACTTTCTCCGTTTTTTCTCTCTCTTCTCAAACTTACATCTATGTTTGGATAGCACCAGTGAAATTGAACATTAAAAGTGTGTTTAGTTAAAAAAGGAAATGAAATATAATTCAATGGAAGGAAATTGAAGGTATGAGAGGTGATATATTTTAAGATAATTTTAATTTAATTAATCTATTGAGAAACTAAACATTAGTTAAAGACATTTTTGTCAAATAAAATTTAGCCTTCAAATCGCCTCACATACATAGGTGAAATAACATTAAGTTAAAAAGAGTTTTACCCCTTATGTCTTTCTAAAATTTAAACCAAACATGAAAATTTACAAAAGGAGAAAATCTTAATTTCCTCCCTCCTTTCCATTCTCATCCAAGCAAAATAAAAAGTTTGATGGAAATCTTATAAATTATACTTAGAAGTTTTAACTTCATTGAACCGGTATACAAACAAAAACCAAAATGAAAATGGTATGTCTCCAAACAAGATCCTTCCATATCCACAGGTAAAGTATATTTGTCGGAGATTCTAATATCTAGCTACTAGTACATGAGAGAGGGTGTACCCCACGCGCCATATATGAGAAATGAAAATGATGCGAGTAACATGCGAAAGGGGTGTGTGATTGTGTGTGGGTGGAGGCGCATGGTGATGGGTTACAAGAGACAGAAACTGGGGCCACATGGTGTGTTTGTCGATCAAATCTGCGTGGCGGCATAGGGGCCCCACTGTAGTGGGCGAGTACGTGACTGCATGTTAGCGGGTCACATGCCGAAACTTGACACCTCATCACGTAACTGATTCCGCCACGAAATTACCCGCGATTAGAGATGTAATTGCACAAGCTGCTTGTGAAACGTTGTGGCATAGGATCCACTCACGTTAATTTATTTAAAAATAATGTTTCATTATTATTTTTTCAGTTTATTTTGTAATGTGTTAAAATTAAGTGTGATCGCGCTGTCTTTTCACCCAATTAATTATGGGGAGGATCAACCCTGACCGACCAACCAAGTAATTATGGATCAGTAACAGAGGCAGAAACACAGAACTCGATGATGTACTAGACACTCATGACCACTTCAAATCGTGTAACACCCCCTTTTTCCCATTGTTTTATTTAAAAACGTTTATCAGAGTTTAAAAACATATCAAGGGAGTATTACACTTCTTCACGAAAACTCATTAAAATTAACACTGATTGTGTTTGAAAATTTATAAGTTCATATGCTTTCCAAAGAATGAATTATTTCTGCCAATAAAATTTCTAAAACCAGCCAGATAATCCTAAGATGCATAAAATCACTTTTTTTAAATATGTTTATCTTCCTTGATATTCCAATAAAATTCATCATACTCAAAACTGAATTTCATAGACACTTCGGCCATCAACAGTACGACATCGCCATAATTTAGAAAATTATTCAACAACTTCCATAAGGAGAGGTTATAAAATCCTCTCAACCGAAATGTAAAAGTAACGTAAAGTATCTACCCAGTATTACATTACAGAGCAAGACACTTATTTTATTATAATAATAACATAAACTAAGACTCTCCGAAGCTACTCCTCATGAGCCACATCTCTACCTCCAGTACCTGAGCGATATCGCATAGAACATCATTCCAACAGAAGGGTAAGAACTTACATTGTATAAAATATAGCATAACAAAGAGCAAGTAAACAATTCAGATTCTACTCTATAAACTCTTTACCTTTTCTTTAACATCTGAGTGATTATAATATTTTCTCTCAAGACAGTTTCACAATTCTTATTAATGTTTAGGAAAATTATAAGCTTTAAGAAGAATAATAATTCGACTTTACCACAACAGCAAAACAATTCACCAACAATTCACCAAACACATAAAACCACTGAAAACGTGAAACTTAGTCTGTGAGACTCTAATGTATGCATGTGGTACCAATTGTTAACCTTAGCGGTATCACCGCGTCCACTCCAGACAGTTAACCACCAATGAAGTCCACGCCAGACTTCCAGAACCACTCCAGTTCCGGGACAAACCTCAGTTTTCCGATGAAAACCGACACGTTGCCTCTTGACTAAATGAAGTGTATTTCGTGCAAAAACTCATAAATTAAAACATGCAATTTGATACCACTCCAGCCCCAAATATATAACATATTTTCTCACCAAATTCCATAACGGAAATCACACCAAAATTGCACAAAATAACACTTCAATATAATTATCAAATCATTCACTATTCCACTGACAAAATAGCAACACAAAATCATCAAATGTCTCATATCAATTACTAGAACCAGTTCCAGAATCAATCACAGAAATAAGCAGAAACATAGCAAACTTGCAGATAATTCCGGTACTAAAGGTGCACTCCAAAAATTATGAAAATTTAACCAAACATAGCTTTATACTTTAGCTTTCATACAAAATTGGTTTCACCCAATTTGGAATTCTGTAGAGAGAGTTATGCTCTCTACAGAACAGGCTGTTAGGGTGTCTGCGAGCAAAACAGAGTGAACTTGCAGATAATTCTGGTATTGAACCAGCAATCCAAAAATTATGAAAATATTACCCAATATAGCCCTATGAGTTAGCTTTCATACAAAATTGGTTTCACTCAATTCGGAATTCTGTAGAGAGAGTTATGCTCTCTATAGCACAGGCTGCTAGGGTGTCTGCGGGCAGAAACAGAATGAACTTTCAAATGATTCTGGTATTGAACCAACAATCGAAAAATTATGAAAATATTACCAGCATAGCCCTATGAGTTAGCTTTCATACAAAATTGGTTTCACTCAACTTGAAATTCTGTATAGAGAGTTATGCTCTCTACAACACAGACTGTTAGGGTATCTGCGGGCAGAACATAACCGAACCCAATTTTCCCTAGAACCTCAATTTCGCTCAAAATCAATTTTGCTTACCACATGTTAACACTCAACACAATCTCTCAGTTCTGAATTTTCAAAGAAGATGGGGGTTCCTTCATGTTAAACTCAACCTCTGTTATTCTACAATTATACAAGGTAAATTCAAACCCTTACCTTCTATGACACCAGTACAAAGCCTCATAGACCCTTTTCTTCTTGAAGATCAAATTCTAGGTTTTCTCCATCTTTTCTCCTCTTCTTCACCTTTCACGTGTTTCTCTGTTCTGCTGCTTCTCTAATCCTAATTTTCTTTCTTTCCTTCTACTTATATCACTCCTAACCCTAAACTAGTAATCTTAGCGGGCTCCACTCCATATATCACAATAAAATCCAAAAATCATATTTATCTATATCACATAATTATTTAATAAAATCACTTAATGACCTTATCATCTAATTAAATCACATAATCAAATAATCATCAAATTAAATCACATAAATTATCAAATTACCATATAGTATAATAATTAAAATAAAATAATAAATAACCTAATAACGAAAAGAGGGGTGTTACAAATCGCGCAATCCTAAACTCTATAAAAGTCGGGTCTGGAGAACATAAGGTACACATTAATTTGTCACATTTCTCAGTCCTTAACCCACATTCTAACTTGAGCGTCAGAATGTCATCGTAGGGACAATCCCGAGCACAACGAACAACAGGACACTGTCACGTAGTGGCGGAAGCACAGGGGTGACTTCCCTGTGCTTAGTCACCCCTGGCTTCCAATCATTTCTAAGGAAAAAAAAATTTGAGTCTGAATTTAGTCACCCCCATGGGACACAACACGTGAGTGAGAGGGAAGGCAACATTGCACCCTTTGTTTTCTTATATATCCAGTTACTGCACCGCTGCACGTGACTACCTGAGCACTTCTTCTTCTATTTTTTTTCTTTTAATAACATGTATGTGGGTCCACTCACTAGTATATAATTTAAAACGAGTAATTTTTCATCCACACCTCTCTTTTGAGGTGGAGAGGTGGAATGGTGAGAGAGATAAGAAGAAAAGAAAAAGTATGAGAGAGAAAATATGAGATGTGATAGATGATAAGATAAGAGAGATAGAAATAAAAAGAGGTGGAAATGAAGTGTTTAAAAAATGAGGTGTGTATATATCATTACTCATTTAAAACAAAGACACTACCATCTAAAAAAGAAACAGAAGCGTGGTAAGGAAACAGGAAGAACAGAGAAAGGAAATAAACAAGGGAAAAGGCCAAAGGCAAGGAGAATAAAACTTCATTGTCTCATTGGATTTATGACATTGAAGAAACAACTCAAATAAAGCAAAGAGAAAGAACAAGAGATTTTGCTGGTATAACATTTAGAACCTCTCTATAATCTACTTTCTTTCTTGCTAATACTTTTTCATATATCACTTTCTATGGATATTCAAATTTTCATGTGTTCAAACTCAAATTTATTGGTTTAATTCTCTTTTTTGTTGCTTAATTGGTCTGATTATATGAGATTGAATTTGTGGTGCTTGTGTTTTGCTTGAAAAAAAGTGATAAAATATATGCACACCAAGTGTTTGTAAAAAGTCTCCTTTAAGATTTAGCCTTTAATAAAGAGTTTTTGCTTTCGTTGCTTCCTTCTTGTTATGTTATTGCTTTAATTTGTTGTTTTTTGATGAATTTGTTAGTGTTAATTGTTTATTTGAATGTTAAGAAAAGGATTAAATATAGAAAGAACTTCGAAGTTATAATCAAAGTCATGTATTGTGTTATTATAATCAATTTTGTTCCACTAGTGATAACTTTATTACTATATAATTCATTTTTTATTTGCACATTCTATTGTTTTATTTAAACTTTATTGTTTTACTCAAATTATTTATTTTATTAGCTTGAAAAATGACGAAGAAGAAAATGATTGACTTTTACTTTAAGAGAAAAGAGAGAGATGATGAAGAAGCACAACCTTCACTTTGTTTCACCAACTTCAATAGATATTAATGTTTCAAATATCTTTGAAGTTGGACAACCAACACAATCAACCGTAGAGCAACTTGTCCAACCACCTCCTTCAAAAGCTTTGAGAATTGAACAAGAAAGAATCAATATTGATGCTTTGATTCGTGAAACCGTAGAGCAACTTGTCCAACCACCTCTTACTAAAATACTTATGAGCCGGTTAGTATCTTTTTCACCCAAACTAATCTTATATTTTTTATGCTTTTATTAAATATGTCTTGCACTTAAACTAATTTTTTGTTCACACCAAAATACCTATGTGTTTTTTTTGGCAAATTTTTTATTTGATAAGAATTGAAATTTTCATACAAATTATATTCCTTTACATCCTAGTCCCCCCTAATGAAATTCCTGGCTACGCCCCTGCTGTCAAGACCTTCATCTCACCACCCCTCATCGGAGTTTTATCGTTCCTCCTCAACCTCTCCCCGGGTGATTTGGTCGGCTTCCCCAATCATTGAGATTATTTAGATTTTTTTGTAGAATTGTTATTTTTATTTAAAGATTTAAATGTATTAGTTAGTCTATTGTACCAAAAAAAATTGCACTAGTCTATATATAGATTTCACCTACTAATCTAATTAGAAGTAAATTTATAATGTATTTAGTTATGCCTTATTATTTTTTTTTATAAGTTATGGGGTAGTGTTAATCAGTGTCAATTTGGCCTAAACGATTATAAATAAATAATTTATTTTTTATGTTAAGAATAATAACTATAATTTGAATAAAAAAAAAGTTAAAAAATTCAATTTAAAAATAAAACTTTACATTCATATTTCTATCGTTAAAAATAGTTTTAAATTATTTATATTTTATAATCCCCATTGAATTATATTTACAAAATGAGGTTTAAATTTGCTTTAAAAATTTGAGTTTATTCTATTCCAAGACATAAAAAAATTGGTCACAAGAGGAAGACTATTCCAAGAGAGTTTTAAAATTTTCCATATATGCATATTTTGTTTAAATAAATATTTATATCCTTGTAGTTAATACTATTTCTACAACTATTTTACAAAGCTAATTTGGGCAATAGGATCAATGTACAAATTTGAAAATGACAAAAATGGTCAAAAGTGAAATGCAGATAATGTGAAAACTTTTTTCGGTTACATGTGGAAAGCAAGATAATGGGAAAACTTGCAAGCAAAGGATGCTTAATCAAGAAGACGAAAGGCAATAAGGAAGAAAAAAAAGGATAAAAGCAGAATAGAAATCCTATATTATTATGCAATAGAACAAGGGTGCAGTGCCAGGTGGAGACCATATGACCAAATCAGTGTCCCAAATTTAAAATTTTGCGATGAAAAAGATTTCACAGTTTTTTTTATTATAAATAAAAAATAATTTATTTTTGTTGCTTTTTTACGTGGGCCCAGAAAGCAGTGCTGTTTGTGTGTAGTGTGCTGCTTGCACAATGCTTCAACCGCTATACAAACGAGAGAGGGGTGAGGGGGGCAACTCAGTCACGTCGTGGTGCCGAGTCACTCGTTTTTCATAACTTCTCGTGGTTGTCATCTTCGCACCTCACCTCACGTGTTTCACACCTTCTATATCTTTTTTTTTTTCGATACACCTTCCATATTGTTATGAAATTATCTTTCTAAACCTCATGGTCGGGTTCGGGTCGAACCCGGTTGGATTATTAGATCATGTTATAAATGTAATTATTTATATGTATTTATACAATAGTTTAAACTTTTAGGATTATTGACTCGTGCCGGGAAATCATGTCAGTACATTTATATTTAAGTGGTCTAGAGTTCAATAATTATAATTATATTGTAGCCTCCAAACACATAGTAGGTGATATGTTTATAAGTGTATTGTTCTCGCATCAAGTCTAAGTAGAATTAACTTATTAAAAATATAATCATTCAAAAAAAAATACAATCATTTATATCATGTGCTTACACAATCTAAAATTTTGAGATAATTTGTGAGATGCTCACAACAATAATTATCTAAAACAAAAGGTAAAAAATTACAAAGATGAATGGATTTTCCTATTTGATAAAAATCTCCAATAACTAAGTTTTTTTATTTATATTTTGGCATAATTCCACTTTGAGCCCCTGATGTTTCACAAATGTGCAGTCTGCATCCCCTGTGTTTAAAATGTGCGGTTAACATCCCTCATGATTCCAGAACGATCTATTGAGGCTCTTCCGTTAAGTTCCGTCAGTTGACTAAATAGAACTCGTTAACGGTCCATTTTTTTTAAAGCGGAATTATTAAATTCATTAATTATGAAAAAGCAAATTAGTGACGGAAATAATCTGTCACAAACTTAATTAACTTCGTAACAAAATTGATCTTCATCTTCCTCAACTGAACATCTCAAAACAAAACATCAAACACCAAAAGTACGAGAAGATTGAGATAAGAGGATGGGAAAATGATGCTATCAACGCAGAGAAAGGGGGCGACATTAGTTTTTTTCATCAAACGTCCCTTGCTTCATCAATTTGATTCTTCATCCATGTGCTTCTTCATCAAAAAAGTAGAAGAGGTTGTGGATCTGGGTCTGGAAGGAGAAGAAGAAGTAAACTGAGAGAGGCCGAGCTCGATTGTCCCCTGGCCTTACCACTGTCGTCCCTTCTTCGTCGATCCAGTGACATCGGTGGTCCAATTCGAATCTCGCACCGCCGAGCTTGAACCACTTCTTCTGTTTCTCGATTTGGTCTCAATTGGTTTGTATTTTTTCATTTACTACTCCCATCGCATTCCTTTGTTTCCTTTGCGTGAAATTTTTTGAAGGTTTAGTCATGGTGTTTTGGGTCTGGGTTAGATTTGAGAATTTTAATTTTAGGGCTTTTATTTTTTACGGTAGGGTTTAATTTAGGTTTTTCTTTACAAACATTACATTTTATGGAGGACCAAAATCGTGGTTTTGGTAAACATGGGGGACTAAATTTGCAATTAAGCCAAAATATATTATACACGTGGTGAGGCCACGTCATTTAATGAACGCACCGTCAGCAAGTTCCGTTTACTCAACTGACAGAACTTAACGGAAGGGCCTCAATAGATTGTTCAGGAATCATGAGGGATGTTGATTGCACATTTTAAACACAGGGGATGCAAACCGCACATTTGTGAAACATCAGGGCCTTAAAGTGGAATTAAGCATTTATGTTTTAACTTTTTGTATTTAAAAACAGGTTTTAGAAACAACTTTGTAAATGTGTTTCGAAAGAAAAAATCTTGAGATGAGATATATCTTACAACGTTAAAAATAAGAACGACTTTTGAAAAACATGTTACCATAAATTTCAAGGCTCGTTCGGGGTGGATGCCAGTATTTCAGTTTATCATTTTCAAATGTAATTTTGAAAATAAAAATGTATGGCAAAAATGAAGATGAAATAAAATTTTAACTTAATTTCAAAACAGTTTTGGTCTAGTTTTTAAAACCACAAAATATGATTTTGTGATATGGTTTTCATTTTTAATGACATGTAACATTGTTGGTCAATTCGCAAGTGTACGAATACCTCCGGGTTTTAAAATATCGAACCACAGGGATTGTGAGTGAGAATTGTTGATTTAAGCCTAAAGTTTGCAAGTTCTTAAAACAGTAAAATTTAGAAATTGATTTTGGTTGATTTAGACAAAAGATTTGCAGAAGAGCAAAGTTGAAAATGATGTAAATAACAAATGATGGAAAATTGCCTCGGGTTGTTGATCATCTAATCCATTTTAGTCCACCTATCCTATGCATGTGAATCCTTGATTTAACTCTTGTTGATATAGCCTATGTACTTACTAGTTGATTCCTCACAAAAGTAATTCTCTCAAATTGAAAGTTAAGCCCAATTCCTTGTGTACTTAATCATTCATAAGAGGTATAATATCATGTATAATCAGGCCAACAAAACCCTACCCTCACTCTATGCCTAGAAGCAAGTATAGAAGGATCTATTCCAATTCATGTCCCTAAATCATAAGAAATTTCCATTTGATTATAATCTAGCCTATAGCAAAGGTGCACCAAAGCTAAACATGCAATAAGGAATTGAAATACAAGATTAAATCAAGACTCATGCATAGAGATAGGATTTACAAACTAAAATTTCATAGAATCTCTTAACCCAAAGCAAAAAAGTAAACTAGCCACTCATGGCTAGTGAATTCATAAAGGAAATGTAAAGAAAACCTGAGAAGAAATACAAGTTGGAAGCCTCCCTTGGCCCCAAAGTTCTCCTCAGCTCTCAAACTTGATCAAAAATGAGTAAAATGTCCAAATGTATCAAAGAAATTGGCCTAAGCCTTATTTATAGGCAAAATGAACGAAACTGGGCGCTCAGGCGCCAATTCAGAGCGCCTGAGCGCCAATTGCATGTTGAAAAAACATGCCTCTGACCCTATTGGCGCCTAGGCGCCCATTCCCAGCGCCTAGGCGCTTAAGCTCGCCTGAAAAGGACTTTTTGGCTTCTGAAACTCCTCTTTTCAATCCTCTTTAAGTTCTTCATCAATTCCATGCTTCTTGGTCTTCTTTCTCCTTCAGTTTCTGCTCTCCAAACCTAACCAACAAGTCAAGGAAGATTCTAGAAGCTCCAAGAGCTCATTAGCACAAGAGGTCCTTCATAAAACACAACAAAACCATGCAAGTCCTAATCTTTACTTAAAATGCAAGGAAACTACCTATAAAACTACTAAATTACCAAAACAAAATAAAGACTAAAGAAAAGAATAAAAATGCATGAGAATGCATGAAACACTACATGAGACTCAACAAAAAGACTCAAAACAACCAAAGAAATGACCCTAAAAACACTACTAAAACAGGGTCATCACACCACTATACTCAACGACAGCTCGTCCTCGAGCGTGAATAACACTCGCTTGCCCTCAAGCGCAAGAAATGCTCCCACACAAGTGCTCTCAACAAGGAATACTTCACAAAAACAGGGGGACAAAGTAATCACAGTTAGTTTCAAGAGAAAGACTCGACAACCTACTTCATGCATCTTTTGAAAAGAGAAGAGTGTAGAGTCCATTCATGAGAAGCATATAGAACTAAAAATCCTAGGACAAGATGTTCATTTAGTGCACTGAGCACACAAACAAGTTCATAGATCCTGAATGTCATTCACTCAATAGCAACAAAGATCAAACAAGCAACTATTCAAAGAGACTTCCAAAAGGGTTGAAACATTGGCTAGGTAAAGCATGATGGTGGTTGGTCCCTAAGGGAAAACTAGGCTTTCAAGCACATTGAGTGTGGTCCTCTTCTGTTAACCCCGGAGCTTTTCACAACAAATACTTTAGCACAAGTCTCTTGCACCCCCTTTTCAAACTCTTTTTTCCTTTTTTCCAACTCCAACTTTTGTTTAGGAGTTCTTTTTCTTTCCCCTTTTTCTTCACTGATTTTTCTTTTTGGGGCAAGAGACTATTTCTCATTTTTCCAGCTCCATACAACACAACAAGGACCATCATTCCCCAATATTCCAACCAAACATCCGTCCCAAAAACTTGGCTACAACAAAATCTCCAATAAGGCTCAAATGGGACAACTAAGGACAATGTTCAAACAACAACATCAGAATCTCAAGAAATCCTACAAGTCTCCAGAATAAAGCAAGAATCACAAAGCACACTATGAGTGAAATTAACGCAGAACCAAGAATTGCAAGTGAGTCAGGATCCTCCAGGGAATTTTTCTGGTGAAGGGTCAAAGATAGACCCTTAATGGACTCACCTCGACTCCTTTCTCAATAAACACTCGGAAGACCGAAGTCTCCTCCTCTCTTCCCCAACATGCAATCACTCATCCCCAAAAACAACAACAAGTATTCACAAAGCATTTTCAAAAACAGCACAAGTAGGGAAGCAAATCTATAGCTAAAAGCATGTGAGTATAGGGAAGTAAAGACCCAAAAATAAAAACAAGACCAGCTAAAACAATGCATGATCAAAAGAAAACAAAATCTACAAATTGAAAATATGCTAAAAATGCATGACCTAAACTAAGAGTAGAGATACCTCAACATAGTCACTCCATGGGGTCATGGTCACCCCTTCTATCGCCATAATCCGGATGAACACCGGCATCATGCATCAAACTCAAGTCTATCATCCCCTGCTCCAAGGTATTAAAATCCAAGGGCCCATTATACCTGATGTCTGATGTGCTACCTCCCCTCCAATGGAGATCAAGATCCCTGTGTAGGCGATCTTGCCTCAAAAACATCCGCCCGAAAGAGGCCTCCATCCAAGCAGGAGAAGGGTCAGCACGTGGTGGAGTAACCACCTCATTCACCACCTCAACATTTTCTTCTTCCTCCTCTTCTTCTTCCTCTTCCTCCTCTTGAGGCATCCTTGCCGTCCATTCCTTATAAAGTTGAGCGATCCTCTCCTTACTGAGTAGAGGTGCCACAGGCAACCTCTTCTCAATAACATGGACTGGCCTCCTAGCTCTGTCCCTCACCGCATGAATCAAAGAGCAAATCAAGTGAGGAAAGATGGGCCGATGTTTGTCTTTACTCATGTTGTAAAGGGAATAAATCCGACCAGCAATGATGGTAGCCACATCCATAGGATAACCTCTCACGATGCAATAGATAGCAACCAATGTAACCTCTCTAACTTCAGACTTGTTAGAGCTAGGAATGAGGGAATCCTGCAAAAATTCAGCCCAAACTCTAGCCAGCGGCGTCATATCCTTCCTTCTCACAAAAATGATCTCATCTTCAACTGCTTCCCAGTCCCGCCCAGGCCTAACAATCACTGCCTTCATGTCTTCCAAGATCTCCGGTGACTTCTCCTCTAAGAGCTCATGATAAGTGGCCTTCTCGGGGAAAAGCTCCTTCTCTTGCTCCTCCGTGAGGAGGCCAAGATGCCTGCGAATGACTGCTGGATTGTAATCAATCACATCTCCCCTGAACCAAGATGAATTCACCGGTGGCCTGGACCTGTCCTCTTGATTCTCACAGTAGGTGTTCACGTAGAACTCCCTAACCATGACCTCACAAGCGAACTGAATGGGGTTGACCCAATTCTTCCACCTCCTAATCTCCATGGCTTCTTGCATGCCCAAGAGGTCTCTCCTTCCCTCCCGATACAAAACTCCCCGCTCCTTCACACACTCCTTGTGTGCTAGGTGAGCTCGGTAAAACTCCTCCTTAATCGCTGATAGGAAGCGGGAGCGATCAAAACTCCGGGAGGTGGAGGAAGAAGCTGCAGCTCTTGTGTTGGTTCTTGCTCTTTTTACAGGCATCTGCAAAATTGTTAGCCCATACACAAGCCACAAATGTTAGAAATGTTAGTTCGAAAATAAAAAGAAATGAGAGGAGAAACTTTGTACAAACACAAAAATAGAACAACCTAAGAGCACCCAACAAGTTTCTTAGTGATTTTGGCAAAGAGAGAAAAACAACCACAAGCACTCCGGCAAAAATCGACTAAGAGAACCCATTGAGGCATTCTATCAAACACCTTATAAGCAAAAGCTAAACTAAACTAATCCACAAAATCCTAACTACCCATTCCTCACAAATTCACAACCCCTTTCTAATTAAGCACAAAATCAACCCATAATGAACAAATACAACCCAAACCCAACTTGCACTAACACAAATTCACTCACCCTTACCCAAAAGAAGCATGCATTGCCAAACTCATGAACTATGATGAAGGAAAGTGGAAAATGATACTTACCTTGACTTGAGAGTGAGTGGGTGCAAGTGGAATAGACTTGATGCAATGCAGAACTTTGAAGTAAAAGGAAGAGCCAATGTGTGTGCAAGTGAGAAATGAGAAGTGGAAATGGGGTATGGAGAGAGTGGGGTGCGTTTTTTATGGGAGACTGGGAATTAAGAGTGGGAAACTAAAAGGTTGGGGTTTTAAAACCCAAAATCTGGCAGAAACAACGTATAGGAGCGCTCGAGCGCTCATGGGGAACGCTCAGGCGCTCGTGCCAGATACAGAGGCAGTGCCTCTGCCACTAATTGGCGCCTAGGCGCCCATGAATTGGCGCCTAGGCGCTCAACCCAGTTTTTTCTACAAAATTTTTTACTTTTTTTCTTTTTTTTTGAAATTAAACACCTAAAATACTACAAAATTAAAAGATAGGAAATAATAAAATAAAAAGAATGGGTTGTCTCCCATTTAGCCCTAGGTTATAGTCCTAGGTGGACTCTCCTTCCGATGGTGTTAGGAAGGAAATTCCTTTCCATTGATTAACTTACCACAAGTGCAAGAAAGAAACCTTGCACAAAACCTCTGGAGTAAATCCTCCCATGAGGCTATGTCCTCTTGCTCATCAAACCAAGCTCTAGCCTCCCTCGTCAAAGAATGAGGGAAGAGTTTAATCTTCACTTCATCACTTGAAACACCCTCAATCTTAGCAAGGGTGCTAGCTTGGGTAAACTTCACCATATGAGCATGCAAGTTCTCGTACTTGGACCCCCCCATACTTGTTACCATTAACAAGCTTGATGAGAGCCGGATGGAACTCATCAATTTGGGCATTAACTTTGGGGATCTCTTCCGAAACCTCCGACCTGCTTCTAATCACATCACAGACAAAGTCATTGTCATGGTTAGTCTCAATCATAGGATTAAAAACAGAAAACCGTACCTTTTCCTTACCAACACGGAGAATGAGGTGACCCTTGTCAACGTCAATCTTAGCTCTACCAGTAGCTAAGAAAGGTCGACCAAGAATGAGAGGAATCTTCTCATCCTCCTCCATATCAAGCACAACAAAGTCCACGGGGAACACATACTTGTCCACCCGCACCATTACATCCTCCAATATCGCATATGGAGTCTTGAGGGATCGATCTGCCATTTGCAAGGAGAGCATGGTTGGAGTAACCTCTCCTAGGTTAAGCCTCTCAAACATGGTGAGCGGCATCAAATTGATGCTCGCTCCAAGATCACACAAGGCTTCCACATCCGCCATGCCTTCAATTTCGACCGGAATAGTGAAACTTCCGGGGTCCCTTCTTTTCTTAGGCATCTTCCGCTGCAAAATGGCACTACATTCCTCCGTCATCAACACCGTCTCATCTACTCCCTTCAATCTTCTTCTCTTATGCAGAATATCCTTCATAAACTTAGCATATATAGGCATTTGTTCCAAAGCATCGGCAAAAGGAATACTAATGTGGAGCTTTTTGAAAACATCAACAAATTTTGAAAACTTTTTATCTAAGCTCTTCTTAGCCAATGCTTTAGGGAACGAAACCTTGCTAGTTTCAGGAGTAAGATAAACTTCCTCTCTCACCTTAATAGGTACAACTACTTCTCCTCCCACTATCTCCTCTCTCTTTTCTCCCTCTGTTTGTTTCTTCAATTCATTCATCACTCTCCCACTTCTAGTGGCTACAACAGAGGCATTTTCTTGCTTAGGATTGGGGATACTGTCGGAAGGAAATTTACCTTGAGGTCTCTCGGCTATTTGCTTGGCCAGCTGGCCAAATTGATTCTCAAGATTCTTGATAGCCGCCTCTTGATTCTTGTAATTATTCTCCGTCCGGTTGATGAAAGTTTCCACCAACTCTTCTAAGCTCTTCTTGGAACCACTACCTTCACCTTCTCCTCGCTCTTGAGGTTGTCTTGAGCTTTGGCCTTGGAATCCTTGGCTAGGAAATTGTCTTTGAAAACCACTTCCTTGCCCATTATTACCTTGCCTCCAAGAAAAATTAGGGTGATTCCTCCATCCTGGATTGTAAGTATTTGAAAATGGGTCATTCCGAGCTTGACCCATAGCCTTCACTTCCTCCTCCGGTCTAGTCTCTGTGCATTCTTCGCTGTCATGTGGCCCTCCACAAGTCACACACTCCGCCTTGGCAACTCGACCACCAATCTTGGTGGTCTTCATTTGATTTTGAATCTCATTCATTTGCTTGGAGAGTTGCTTGTTGGAGGCCATAAGTTGATCATAAGCTTCAACCTCAAGGACTCCTCTTCGGGCTTGGCGATCATTACTAGAGTTCATGGCTCTTATAGCCATCTTTTCAATCAACTCATACCCCACTTGTGGAAGTAAGGCATCGAACTCTCCACTTGAAGCCGCATCCAAGCCAAACCTCGAAGAATATTGGAGACCATCATAGAACTTTGCTACTTGCTCAGCTTGAGTAAGGTTATGTTGAGGACACCTCCTCAAGAGCTTCTTGAACCTCTCCCAAGCTTCATAGAGATTCTCGTCGGTGGATTGAGCAAAAGTCATGATGTCGTTCTTGAGCTTCCTCAAGAGGGCTCTTGGAACAAACCTTGTGGTGAACTTCTCAGCCAAGTCTTCCCAAGATGTAATGCTACCTTGGGGCTGTGAATTCAACCACTCTTCAGCAGTATCCCTCAATGAAAAAGGGAATAACCTCAAGCGGATGGTGTCCGCTGAAACATTCTGAACTCTGTAGGTGTTGCAATTGCGGATAAACCGCTCCATGTGTGCATGAGGATCTTCAAGAGCACCTCCACCATACTGATTTTGGCTCACCAAGTTGATGAATGCCGGCCTCAGCTCAAAGTTTCCCGTGCCATCGGGGGAAACTATGCTGCCCGGATAATCGTAGCTCATGGCAGCCGAGGTGAGGTCTCTAAGAGAACGATTGACATTCTCCAATTCTTGCTCTTGAAGTCTTTGAGCAAGAGCCTCATTCACTCTTTCTTCAATGTGGGCTTGCATCTCCTCTTCCGTCATTTGAGCAGCCATGGCTTCAAGCCTTTGCTGGGCTCGACGACAGCGAAGAGTACGTTCAGGCTCCGGATCAAACAGCAATGGATCCGTGCCAAGCCTACTGTGCATAAACTGAAATCACAAAAACAGAGAAAAGGTTAGTAACACCTATTCAATGCAATGCTTAGTAAAACAAACAAAAAAACTCTTTAACTTAAACCGAAAACCACAAACAATCCCCGGCAACGGCGCCAAAAACTTGTTGGTCAATTCGCAAGTGTACGAATACCTCCGGGTTTTAAAATATCGAACCACAGGGATTGTGAGTGAGAATTGTTGATTTAAGCGTAAAGTTTGCAAGTTCTTAAAACAGTAAAATTTAGAAATTGATTTTGGTTGATTTAGACAAAAGATTTGCAGAAGAGCAATGTTGAAAATGATGTAAATAACAAATGATGGAAAATTGCCTCGGGTTGTTGATCATCTAATCCATTTTAGTCCACCTATCCTATGCATGTGAATCCTTGATTTAACTCTTGTTGATATAGCCTATGTACTTACTAGTTGATTCCTCACAAAAGTAATTCTCTCAAATTGAAAGTTAAGCCCAATTCCTTGTGTACTTAATCATTCATAAGAGGTATAATATCATGTATAATCAGGCCAACAAAACCCTACCCTCACTCTATGCCTAGAAGCAAGTATAGAAGGATCTATTCCAATTCATGTCCCTAAATCATAAGAAATTTCCATTTGATTATAATCTAGCCTATAGCAAAGGTGCACCAAAGCTAAACATGCAATAAGGAATTGAAATACAAGATTGAATCAAGACTCATGCATAGAGATAGGATTTACAAACTAAAATTTCATAGAATCTCTTAACCCAAAGCAAAAAAATAAACTAGCCACTCATGGCTAGTGAATTCATAAAGGAAATGTAAAGAAAACCTGAGAAGAAATACAAGTTGGAAGCCTCCCTTGGCCCCAAAGTTCTCCTCAGCTCTCAAACTTGATAAAAAATGAGTAAAATGTCCAAATGTATCAAAGAAATTGGCCTAAGCCTTATTTATAGGCAAAATGAACGAAACTGGGCGCTCAGGCGCCAATTCAGAGCGCCTGAGCGCCAATTGCATGTTGAAAAAAACATGCCTCTGACCCTATTGGCGCCTAGGCGCCCATTCCCAGCGCCTAGGCGCTTAAGCTCGCCTGAAAAGGACTTTTTGGCTTCTGAAACTCCTCTTTTCAATCCTCTTTAAGTTTTTCATCAATTCCATGCTTCTTGGCCTTCTTTCTCCTTCAGTTTCTGCTCTCCAAACCTAACCAACAAATCAAGGAAGATTCTAGAAGCTCCAAGAGCTCATTAGCACAAGAGGTCCTTCATAAAACACAACAAAACCATGCAAGTCCTAATCTTTACTTAAAATGCAAGAAAACTACCTATAAAACTACTAAATTACCAAAACAAAATAAAGACTAAAGAAAAGAATAAAAATGCATGAGAATGCATGAAACACTACATGAGACTCAACAAAAAGACTCAAAACAACCAAAGAAATGACCCTAAAAACACTACTAAAACAGGGTCATCAAACATCACTACCATCATCTACCGCCACCACCCTCCACCACTTCACTGGCATCACCTCCACTGCCACCACCACCACCGCTACCTCCCCACCCCCACAACCAACTCCACTGCCACCACCCTCCATCGTCGCCACCACCACACCATATCCGTTGTTGCCACCACTGTTGCTACCTTCACCGCTAGCACCCTTCGTCCTTTGTCAGCTCCTTCATCGCCATTACCGCCATTGCTACCTCCACAACCACCACCACTTCTACCATCACCAACACCACCCTCCACCACTGCCACCCCTACCGCCTTCACTACCACCATCATCCTCCAACACCACAATTTCCACTTCCACCGTCGTCGCCACCATCACGGCCACTACTGTGACCTCCACCGCCATCATCGCTCCCACTGCCACCTGTAAGACCCGGGATTTTAGAATTAAATAATTATTTAATTTCCAACTCACGCATAGGATTCTGTGTAAGCGTGAGAGGAACTTGACTATGTGTTTGGTGTTTTGACAAGTGTTAGGAAGACGAAAGTTCACAGTATGTTTAAGGATGACATTATAGTCATTTTGTTTGATAGCACGAGCCATATTCACACCCGACTTAGGTCCAGAGTGTCCGAAGAAGGCTATATCCGCTCCTAGAGCATTTAGTAATTTTATCATTATTAGTATTCCAATACGAAACCCTGGACTGTACGCACGTTAGGTTTTGCTTCCCGGAGGTCCGTCGAAGCTAGACTATAACTTCTCAAGGACTTTAATTAAGACCCTGAATGAAGAGTTTCTCTATTCGGAGCTTCTAACGAATTTTCCATCCGCTTTGTCTCATTCCTTTCGACGTTTGTGACATTTCTTCAGAAGGAAGTTTCTTCATCTGACGTCGACAGCGAAAAGTAGTTTTTCGACGTAAATCGACCCATACATTGTTTGAGACGTTTTCTTCAATTAAAAGAACCTCGTTCTGAGTTTTGGCATTCTGTTGTCAAATACTCACTTAAAATCAGCAGATGAAAGTACCAAAACGACCAGAACCGCAAAATCTCGATTTTTCGGATTTTCCCCTCACCTGTAAAAAGCGAAAAAATGATAATTTTCTCATTTTCTCCCGAAAGTGACCGCAGCTTAGAGAGAGAGAGAGAGGATCATAGCTTTTTCATTCCTTGCCCGATCGTCTTGATTTCAGTTTCTTTGGATCGGCACCGAGGTAACCTTCATCATCCTTACCTCTGTTTCTACTTTCTATTGGGTTCTTTCTATGTCTTTCTGTGCTCAAAGTTTGGAGCAATATGTCAAAATGTCTGATAGCTTTGAATTTTCTTTTCAACTACCTTCCCTACTAACTCAACATGCTATATTCATCGTCGGTGCACTCGGATTTCCACCGAGTCGCCGTAGATCTGAGTTTTAAGCCTGAAACCCATTTTTACCTCTACTTTGCTTTTTGATTCAAAAATTCTTGATCTTGCTTAGTGCCCTTGAGATTAGTTGTTGCTAAGGGCCTTGTTTATTGTTATTCAAAATATATTTCGAAAAATATCGACTTTGAGATTTTAATCATTAAATCTTGACCAAAGTACTCCTATTTCACATTTCAAGTCCTTAAATTTTTCTGCGAGTTTCCCTGACCTAGATATCACCTAAGATTGCCTAGGAATTAAATTAAATCGAAAAAATTTGGGAAGCTCTATTTCTAGGGGGTGGCCGCGAGCACCATTGAGGGGGGGGGGGAGATCATTTTCTTTCTCGCGTTTGCTTAGGGACTAGGCGCGAACTAGGTTTAGTTTTACAATTGTTCGCTTCGTGTGGAGTTTTTTTTATAAGACTGTGTTTCCTTATTTTAGGTTCGCAACTTCCATGCACTACTTCTACTCACGAAGGTAAGGATAATTCGGTTTAGAAGCTTCTTCAAGTCTTGCATGTTTTAAATCACGCTGCTTGCGTTTGAGATGAAGGTGTTTAATTTGATTGGCGTTTGATTGAAATATTGGTATGCTTGCAATGTTGTATGCTTGCTTATGTTGACTGTTTTTGAGGCTTGTGTCAAATGTTCTCTGAGGCTTCGGCCATTGTTAAACAATAGAGACATGCGACTCTGTTTTCTGGGGCTTCGACCATTGGTTATTATTGATACTCTGACTGTTGTTATGTTGAAATATGGAAATGAGTTAGTATGCATTTAAATTGATTTATGTTTTGTTCAGATTATGAATAACATGTGGTTACTCTGACATGACTATTGGATTGGAAATTGTTGATTGATGTTGGCATATAAGGCTGAAAAGTGGCAATGGAGTAGTTTCTTTCCACACGACTGTCCCGTCTATCAAGAGCGTTATTAAGTGGAATTCAGGAGTTATCATTCTCCGTTTGTCCCGTCTATCATGGGTGATATTAAGTGGCAGTTCTGTGGTTATCGTTCCATGTATGTCTCGTCTTGCGAGAGGTCATTGATCGATCCATATCGGTACTAGCATATAGTCGCATTATAGGACACTAACGTTCGATTATAATGATATTTGGTTTGATGCTATGTTGTTCAATGGTTCATCATTTAACTTGATATAAGTTGTTAGTTTAATTATCATGTTATATAATTAAATTTGAATAACATGTTTTCTCTTTTATATGTGGTAATTGCATGGAGTTAACCTTTTATGTTTGCTACTTGTTGTTTGGGCGCCACTATTAGGCGATGAAGAGCCTTCCGACGATGTTTAGTCATGCATGAGATGGAGGAGGGATAGTAAACGACGGAGCAAGATGGAAGAAGTTGTTTGGTTTTCTTTTAGTAGTTTATGTTTTGAGTCTTCTTCGTCATCTGAAAACTCTATTACTAAAACCTTGTTTCCGCCACTGTTTAAGTGTGCGCACTTACTTTGAACTCTGCTTATGATATTGTAAGTAACTATTACTCTATGTCGGGAACGGGTTGGTTAATAAAGGCTATGTTATGTTTAAAACCCTATGGTGGAAGTGTTTAGTTTGTTTTCAAAAAAAAATACCCTTGTGTTTTAGGATTTGCAAAATAGTCCTTAGACTTTGTTATGTTACTAATGTGATTCCTCAGTTGAGAAATTTGGGCATTACATCACCACCGTCGTTTCTACCACCACTGCCTCCACCTGCTAATATCTACCTTTATCACTGATGTCCAGGGTTTGAGGCTAGTTCTTAACTATGTCTCCCAATTGAGAAGTGGATTGCCTAAAAAAGGGAAATAAAGAAGAAAGGATTGTCATATGTGTGCTTGCTCATAGCAAAAAGACTGGTGGCCATTATTAGTGGATTCCCAATATGGGGTTGGGGGAGTTAGGAATTGATTGTAAAACCCTCAATCTTGGTAGTCTTTGTAATTCTCATTTACATCTATTGAAGGTCATTTAATCTCTTCACTTGACTGTTAGCATGAACTATTTTGAGAATCTCATCTCATGTATCTTGTGTTTGGAAAGTTTGTGCTTGCATCTGACTTAGAGTGTTGTGTGCTTGAGGACAAGCTATCTTGTTTTTACGCTTGAGGACAAGTTGTTGTTGAGTATAGGGGTGTGATGACCCCAGTTTGAGGCTAGTTTTTTTGTTTCTTTTCCATGAAGTTTGTGTGGTTAATGATCATATTTTGATATTTTTAGGACACTTTAATCTTATTTCATGCATTATTGATATTCTTAGTCATTTTAGGATGTTTTTAGCATATATTGGGTATTTTTATGTGTTTCGTGCTAGAACATAGATAGGGAAGGTAGTACCCAAAGTGTAAAGAAAGCGATGTGAATGCTTAGAGAGAGGAACTCTAACCGCTTAGCGAGAGAAAATATAACTGAATTTCAATGCTATTATTTCTCAAATGAGCTAAGAGTCCCTTACAATTGGTATTTCCCTCCTATTTATAGAGGTGGAGTTGGGCTTTGGCGCCCTTAGTCTGTCCGTATGGGCCAGTTGGGCCTCGGGAAGGGAGACCCAAGGTCATGACGCGTCCCATGCCCAAGGTCGGGTCTCCTGGGTGAGGGACCCTGGGGTCTCGCCCAGTCCACAAGTCCACAAGACACCGAGCTCAAAGCATGAGAGCTAAGTGTGTCTTTAACCAAGAAACAAGGCGAGAGCCCTAAGGATGCCGACTAAAACTTAGAAACTTAAAATCTAGAAGTAAAAAACGATGGCCAACATAGCCTGATAAATAAAGCCTTTTGCAATCGACACTTTGGACCTTCAACTGCGCCCTCTTCTTTCGGGCGACCCTAGTCCACAAGCAGGCTTGTGGCGGCGGCTTCTAGTTCGCCCGCCTCAGCATAGTTATGCACGTGCCTTGAATCGTGACACTCTGTCGCGTGTTGTGTCCATCCCACACGTCGAGCCTTGAAGTGACGCCAGGGTCAGTGAATCCACAAAATCTCAACCGCTACCTTTGACATGTCCCTTCCAGTCACGTCACAACTTTGACAATTTGAATTTTAACCAATCGGCAGCAACCGTTGCAGCTTTTCATTTAATGCGTCTTTCTCACTCCCCAGAATTTCGCAGCTGCAATCATGTCATTTCCTGACGTCATGTGGCACAACCTCTCTTTTTCCTCCACATCTCTCGGTAACCGTCCACAACTTCTTCCTACACGTTCCCCTCTGCACGTCACTCCTCGCTTATAACAGCATTATCTTACTAACCTCTTTCGTTCCTTTACGATTACGAACCTTTGCTTCTTCACCCTTACACGAACTTGTCCAGTGTTAAAATTACCTTTATTCCTTGCAATCCCTCTTCAATGACTCCAAAGCGCCAGACCAAAAGTTCCAAACGTAATGTCGTCGCTGCCACCCCTCTCCGGTGCGTTCCTCCTGTTCTCTCGTCCCCTCCAGGAGGCGTTCCTCTTGAAGAAAAGACGTCATTGCCTTCCGAACGAGGACTTGGAAAAATTTAAGTGCTCCCGCCACGAGGGCTTTGCCCGCCGGGACAATGCCTAACCAATGGCCAAGTTTGGAAAAAGAATCGTCCATTTGGGGGATTTCCACAAAATCCGGCGGATTTTGCCATGAGAAACCTCTTGACAAGCTTCTGTATGTCAGTGCCTGCTCACCCCTTGAACGCCCTTGGCTTCATCCCAAAGACGACTTCGTGGGTGCTCCTCACTTCTTTTACGTGTATGGGTATATGTTCACAAATTTGAAGATTAAATTTCCTTTTTCCCCTTTTATCTGCTCCGTTCTTCACAATATCAATGTGGCTCCTCGTCAACTTCATCCCAACAGTTGGGCCTTCCTCCGGTGTTTCGAAATTCTCTGCGACGCGATTCACCAGGAACCTGAACCTTCGACCTTCTTTTATTTCTATCGCGTATCTATCCAGCCCTCCCCGCAACGCAGCTGGGTTTCCCTGGAAGCTAGGCCTGGTCGCCAGCGCTTCAACCCTATCTGGCCTAGCATCACCGTCGATTTAGCCCAGAAATTCTTCAGGGTTGTGGTGTCCCACGAATATCCTGAGGTTTTCACACACAGAGATGGCACCACTCGATTTCCTTTCTACTAGACTAAGGGCGCGCGCCAGATAATTGACCTGTCCGAGGACTCCCTCACTCCTGAACACAAGGCTGTCGTCGACTTTCTGGCCCGTCTCGCCGTTTCAGACTGCTCTCGCGTGATTGGTAAATCTTCCTCTGCTACGCCTCTCGTTCTTTCTATTTTCTACCAGCTTACCTTTTCCTTTTTTTTTTTTTATTTTTAGGGTAAACTCACCGTGCCGATGAGGAGCTTCTGGCGGCCTTTGAGAAGAAAAATAACGTCTCCTTTCCCCCTCGAATAAATTTGAAAGGCGACAAGGCGTCTCTGCTGAGAATCCAGGCGGGCGGAAAACGGCCCCTTGGCGAGGAGGATCCTCGCCCTTCCTAAAAAAGGTTGAATTCCGGCGAGCCTTCAGGGACCATTCCAGCCCAACACGGTCTTGTCGACGGCTCACTTTCCCGTCCAACAGTTATCTTGTCGCCGCTTGGTCCAAACCTGACGTCTTCCGCCAACGCCCCTCCTCCACCTGTTCATACTTCCACCCTCTCCTCAGGTTCTGTGAGTCGAGGATTCCCGTATTCTCTAACTTTGACATCAGCCCAAATGGCGCGAATGGATGAAGTTGTTAAGCAGCGTGGTTTGGATAATGTCTCTGAAGGGGCTGTGGCGGGAGTGCTCCACGCGTTCCACTGCTATAGGCGCTCCGCCCAGGATGCTGACGAATTACGATCCGAAGTGGCGCGCCTCCGCGCTCTCAATTCTCAACTTGCTGAGGATTGCGAAGTGCTCACCGCTCAACTGATCGCCAAGCAAAAATCATTTTCCAAAGAACTAGCCGAGCAGTCCGCTCGTGCTGAAGTTAGCTTAGAGTTCCGAGATAGGAGGATTTCTGAATTAGAGAAAACTCTTGCAGAGCTGTGGCAGGAGGCGCAGCTAGAATCGAGCGCGAAAGCAGACCAAATAGCTTTGATGGAGGCCGACCTTGAAAACCTTCGATCTGACCTGGCGAAGAAAGATGATCTTCTATCTTCAGCGAAGACTTAAGCCCTTCTTGACGCGAAGGCCTTAGAAGAAAGATTGAGGTCAGAGGCTGCTGTTGCTGCCGCTTCTGAACGCGGCCGAGGCTTCTTCCTTGCCAAAGCCTAAGTCGAACATCTCCATCCTCTGATTGCTCTCAGCCAGATGGGAGCATTTAAGAGGGTTACACCCACAGGATTGGTCGGGTCCAACGATCCTCCAGGCTTTGTTGCCGAGCGTTTCCTGACGGAAGAACACGTAGAGCCAACTCAAAATGTTAGGAGTCCTTAGATTATCTTTGTTATCTTTGTACCAAGGGTCTTCCTTTTCTTCTCTTCTTTTTTTTCTTTTTTTTAACGAGGACCCCAAGTTTTTACTGCTTTTGCTATGAGTCTTAATTGTACGCCTCCCGCCGGGAAATAAACTATGCGGGACGTTCCTCTTAGGGAATTTCAAACGTCTGCCCAAGTGCTTCTTCCCCACGTTCCAATGGTTCATTGTTGACCACCGGCCACGAACGCTCAAGCCTTTATTGCAAGTCGCTCCTTTTCTAAGAAAAACTCCTCGAGAAACTGCTCCATCAATAACTTCCGGAGACTGAACCGGGCTTATAAATAAGAACCAAAACGCACAATCTTCACATCTCATCTGCTTTCTAAAACATCAAGGAAATGGCATCCTACATTGCCTGTTTGGAAGAGCTCAGGAAGAAAGTTTTTGATGAAGACCTCTTCATCAACGTCAGGCATCCGGAAGATCCCAACGTCTACGACCTGACCAACAAACTGTTGGGAATGGATCTGAGTTCTGAGATGAACGCTATCCTCAGAGATTTTCTCTGCTTCGTGGAGGAAATTCAAGAGCTCTGCCGGCGGGAGCTGGATCTGCTAGAGGAGAAAGAAACGGTTCGATCCCCACAGACGGCGCCAAATGTTCCGTGCTAGAACATAGAGAGGGAAGGTAGTACCCAAAGTGTGAAGAAAGTGATGTGAATGCTTAGAGAGAGAGAGAGAGGAACTCTAACCGCTTAGAGAGAGAAAATATAACTGAATTTCAATGCTATTATTTCTCAAATGACTCAAATGAGCTAAGAGTCCCTTACAATTGGTATTTCCCTCCTATTTATAGAGGTGGAGTTGGGCTTTGGCGCCCTTAGTATGTCCGTATGGGCCAGTTGGGCCTCGGGAAGGGAGGCCCAAGGTCATGACGCGTCCCACGCCCAAGGTCGGGTCTCCTGGGCGAGAGACCCTGGGGTTTCGCCCAGTCCATTATGTGTTTTTGTGGTTTTTTGGTATCAGGTTACTTCTAAACAATATTGTTGTATCTTGCGTGGGGTGGTTCTCATGGCACATATTATTATTTTGACAATTTGACCTGTCAGATTGAAGATCAATGGTTCTTGAACAACATATCAAAATTTATGCCCGATCCAATGGTTAACGATTTCATACGGGTTTTTTTAACAAATGAGGTCAAAGTTGTCATCTGCATGAAACGAGCACCAGAGAAGCTTCTGGCAATGGAGGGCCAGTGCAGCTGTGTCAGGCCACTAGTCTTCAACACATATGCCCCACTAAGCCAGCGCAACTGCGTTGGGTTTGTGATTTTACACCAGATTTCACCCATGTTCACTATTTAACCTAGTTTTGCAAGAGGGGAAATGGGCAACAAAATGGATAATCAAGGAAGGATACTTTGGAGATAATTAAGCTCTTCTAGGGCAATGATTTTATCATTCTAGTTCATTTATGATATTCTCTATTTCTTTTGCTTTAGTTCCATGTTTGTCATGAGTAACTAAACTCTTTTGTACTAGAGATGATGTAGTTTTCTATTAGTTATGCTTTGATACATTCTTGGATATATATCAATCATTCTTTTTTATCTATGGTTCTCTTCTTTATTATATTGAACATGAATGCATATGAGTTACCTTTCTATTTTCTACGCAATTGGGACTGGTATAATTAGGGATTTGGGAAGATATTGAATAAGAGAATTTCTATACCTTAGGGATACAGGTGGAATTATTTGTGTTGGTCTGAATAAGAATCGTGTTTTATCTTCAATTAACTAAGATTAGGTACTGAGGAATTAGTTATCACTAGTTAATTGAAAGGTGTGCTTACTTAAGGAATTAGTAAGTGTATAATTAGGCAAAGCACCTTAGATGAATTGAACTGATGTATTATATAATCAGAGTGGGTAGAAGCATAGCGAGTAGTTAACGAAGTCAATTCTCTAGTAAGTTTTCTCCAATGTTTTTACCAACAAGTTTAATCACTTTCGTTTTATTTTCTACAATCTTTGAAACAATCAACATTTATTTTCTCTTTAATTTTTGTCCTTTCATTACGAAATGAGTGAATTTAGAGTGTAAGCTACTGCAATCCTCGTAGATCGATATTATTACTTCAAGAAAGTTTGTACACTTGTAGCTAGCTATAAATCACCACCTTTATCACCACCACAACCACATCCATTGTCGTTGCCATCACTATCGTTGCCACCTCCACCCTCTATCACAATTGTTGCCACACCTGCCGCCCCTAGGTAACATCGACCTTTACTACTTGCCCCTACAGAATCTTGTCTCTTCTACAACCCACTGTCGTTAATTTACAAAGTTGATGATTGTAGTGACTAAAATGACGCCATAAGTGCTTAATAACAAGAAAAAAACGCAATTGAACATATATTCATGGTTTCTTTTCCTTCAATGAGGTTTTAAAACATATTTTCACTATCCCAAAAGGGAGAAATGGGTTCCCAGACAGAATGACACTTCATTTCATAAAATAAAATCATACTCAGAAGGAGAAAATATGTTCAAACAAGTGCTTAGTGGATTTCCATTTTCCCACAAATACAAGAGACTGTTAGGTGGGGGTATATGCGTATTTTGTTTTATAATTTAAAAACTGACAACTTTTTTTCAATGATCTTGAGTACTTTTTACATGATTAAATCACCCAAAAATAGAAATACTCAGGGTCCCTATTGAAGTAGGAAAAAATAGAATTAATTGTACTCCACACTACACCCAAAAATAACACTTTGGGCCCTATAAAATCTGACTCACATACTCTCCTTCGACCACAATATCATACTCACATACTCTGTAGTTAACATTTCACCCTCAACCATTCACAACAATTCCGGGCCCTTTCCTTTTTCATTTTCACCTCCTCCTAGACTCTACGGTTGCATAGACGCAGCCTCCGCCACTAACCCTTAGTTTATTTTAAAGGACATGATTGAGTTATCATATCCTACGATACAACAATCACTAGATTAGAGTAGGGTATATATGTTATTATATTTTATCTTTTTACCCTTCCCAACAAACAAGTTACAAAAGAAACTACACAATTATTAGATCATTAGTCCTGAATTTTGCATGGCAAAAGATTCCAATCTAACTAACTATACTATTTCACTATAGATACATATTGGGCTGCTCGAGGCTTTAAGCTACTATGACATGAAATTAAAAATCATTGTGTGGTGTTAATTTAGGAAATTTTGGTCATTTGTACACAACTTCTACACAGTTCCTGCACAAGCAAAACCTAGTTTTGAAGCTAGTGGATAACTTGAGTGTTTGTGAGAAGGGTTAAGACCGGTTGTGCTTGAATTTCATCTGGCCCTAAATATTGATTGTGTTAGATTTTTAAACCAAAACTCATTCCTAAACCCAATGAAACCCAATGAGGTGCTGGTTTAATGGACATGACCCACGACCAAATAATGGTAGGGTCTTGTACGCCCCTATATTTTTTTTTTTCACTTTTTACCTTGATTTTAAGTTTCATATTTTCCAATACATATTTGTTTATTTTATAAAACATCACTCATTATAATTATATGATTTATACTTAAATTTTAAATAAAGGAAGTTTATCATTTCCTTTAAACATTTTCCATAAAATAGGTTAACTAGACTATATCATTTGTTTGTTTGTGTACTTTTAGATATATATATATTAAGGCACACTTATTATTCGTATTTGTAATAGTAATTAGTATTCAGTTACATCAGTTATAAAATAATTGTTAGTTTATTCAGTTTTCAAATATTTACCATAAAAAACAACTCAAAGTCCACAATTATCTGAGAAAGCAGAAGGTATAAAGTTCATGCAAGTATAACATGAAATAAAAAATCATTGTGTGATGGTAATTTACAAAATTCTAATCATCCGTTCATAATTTTGGTACATGCAAAGTCTTATTTCGAAGCTAGTGGGCAATTTGAGGTGTTTGTGTGACGCGTTGGGATATGTTGTGCTAATTTTTCACTTGACCTTGAATATTGGACGTGTCAAATTTTTAAATCTGAACCCATCCCTAGATTTATTGAAACCTGACATGTGTATAAGGAGCATGCAACAATGATATATACATACCTCATTTTCTAAACACTTCATTTTAACCTATTTTTATTTTTATCTCTCTCCTCTTATCATCTATCACATCTAATAATCTATCTCTCTTACTTTTTCTTTTCTTCCTATCTCTCTCTTCAATCCACATTTTTCCACCTCAAAGAAAGGTGTGAAAGAAACATTATTCAGGAGCATAGCCACGATAGATTAATTGTCAGGTCATGTACACTCCTTTAATTTATTATGTCACTTTTTTTTACCTTGATTTAAAATCAATAACTACTAAATTTCTTGCTTGCGAATATAAATTTATTTATTTTATTAAACCTTCACTCATTATAATTATATAATTTGTATTTAAATTATAAATAAAGGAAATTATCATGAAAAATGTTAACTACACAATATTTTTGTTGATTTTTTTTTATTTTTAGATATGTAATAATTAGTATTTGTTATAATTAGTTATCAGTAAATTATTAAACATTTGTTAATTTTATTCATTTTTTAATATTTATCATAAAAAAACTCATAATCAACAATTATCTAAGAAAACAGATGGTGTAAACTTGATGCAAATATGACATGAAATTGAAAATCATTGTGTGATGTTTTTCTTTTTGAAAGACATCATGGTATGATGTTAATTTATGAAAATTTTAATCCCATATGCACAATTCCTATACATGTCAAGCCATATTTTAAAGCTAGTGGGTAACTTGAGGTGTTTGTGAGACAAATTGATTTGAATTGTGTTTGTATTTTACCCGACCATAATATTAAACATGCCAAATTTTTAACCTGAAACTATCTCTATGTATCCAATGAATCTTGATAAGGTGCATATTTAGTGGACATGAATCATGACCGATTAACGATGAGGGCCAATACACCCATATCAATTACTATGTCACCTTTTACCCTGATTTAAATTTTTTTTGTACATCAAAGATATAAATTATACCCTCCAGGGATTGATCCCTGGACCTTCCCCTCCCAACCCACATGTCCCCCAACTTTTACCACTTGAGTTATCATTTGGGGACACCTTGATTTTAAAATAAAAAAACTTCTAAACTTTATTTTTGCGAATATAAATTTGTTTCTTTTGTTAAACTTTATTTTTGCAAATATAAATTTGTTTCACTTATTTAAACTTTAACCAAAGGAAGTTTATAATTTACTTTAAACATTTTTTCATAGAAAAGATACCTAGACTACATTATTTGTTTGTTTTTTATATTTAGATATATTAAGGCATGCAGATTATTGCTACTTGTAATAGTAATTAGTAATCTTTTTTTTGAAAAGAAAAGATTGTATTAAGAGAGAGTACAAGTGTTATTTTATAATTTTTTTGTTTTTTATTTTTCAATATTTATAATTGAAAGCAACCTAGAATACAAGATTACCTATTAAAATGGGAGGTATAATTTTTTTTTTGAAAGACAAATATATTAGGGTTAATCGTCTACTTGGTCCCTGTCTTTGTCTCGCCGTCTGAAATTAGTCCCTCCCCGGAAAATTTGCAAATCTGGGTCCTCTCGTTTGCAATAAGTCTGGAGCAGGTCCTCGCCGGAGCTCCGGGCTCCGGCGACTGGTGATTTGGCTAGCTGACTGGGCTAATGTTGATTATGTGGATTTTTTTAAAAAAATAATAAATAAAAAACAAAAACAGGTCAAAAATTTTAATTTATTTAAAAAAATAAAAACAATTATTTTAATCTAAATTCAATTAAAAAAATCTAAATTCATCTTCATCAACATGAAACTTCTTCAACATCATGTTTTTCATCTACTTTTTTTTACATTGATCTCATCTTCATTTTCTTCATCATCTTCTTCAAAACATTATAACCCTAACAATAAACAAAATAAAATCCCAAAAACACCAAATCTAATTTCCCAGGGTCTTCATCATCATAACCAAGAGTCCAGAAATAATCAAAATCCAGAAAACTAAACTCATCCCCACCATAACCGCCCCAAACATGTACATAACATGAAAAAGAAACTCAGGAGAACCCAGAAGTGGTGGGGGTGGCCGAGAAACCTAGAGATGGTGGTGGTTCTGTTCCTCTTCCTCACTGCACCATAAATCGTCTTTCTTTTCCTCTTATTTTCCCCAACAATTTGCAGAGCAAAGAAGGTGAAGTCCAAAATGAACCAGTTGCAACATAAACCCAGAACACCAACCCCAACAACATCAACCCCAATCCCCTCATTCCCCTATCTCCTCCCACTCTCCCCAACCCAAACCCATCAGCAGCAACCTCTGACCCAAAGCAAATCATAGATAAAAAAGGGAAAGGAGCAAAGGAAGAAGGTGAAGAAACGGTTGCTGTGTTCTCTGGATTGAAGGAGAAGCGGAAATCTGGATCAATGAAGGTGAACCCAAAAACTAGATCGAAGGGGGTGAAGCTGAAATCTGGACCAAAGCAGCCAATCCCTCGCACTATCGATCTCCTCGTCACCAACAAGGGATCCGACGCCTCTAGCCTCCATCATCGTCGTGAGCCCCTTGGGTCGAATCCTTGCTCATCTTCCCACCCTTGAGTCAGTGATCCGCCACACCTCTGATCTCATGGTTGAAGGCGTCGACAAACCCTCCGCCGATGGTCATGGAAGGCGCCGTCAAACCCTCCGCCGCGAGCGATTCGCCCTCCGTCGCACCAAGCCATCGCACCCAGCCTATCCCTCTCATTTTCTTCCTTCGTCCTCCGTCGCACTCAGATTCAGATCCAGATCGTTGTTGCAGTGGTGGTGGCTGTTGGGGTTGGTGGTGGTGAAGAAGAAGAGAGGATGGAGAAAAAGAAGAAGAAGAAGAACACGATCTATGAATGAGGAAAGGAGATGACATTGAAGAAGAAGAAACTGTCAAATTGAACACGATCTATCTAATTTGGGTTGCAGAATGTGAACCCTAATTTGATTGGGAATTTGGGTTGATGGAAATTAATTTGTGGAATTAATTTTGTTAATTAATTTAGGGTTATTTTCATTAATTGGAAATTGTATTTTTTTTTATTTTTTTTTCCTTGACACGTCAGCCTCATTTATCCAGTCAGCATGCATATTCATCACTCGCCGGAGCTCCGGGCTCCGGCGAGGACCTGCTCCAGACTTATTGCAAATGAGAGGACCCAGATTTGCAAATTTTCCGGGGAGGGACTAATTTCAGACGACGAGACAAAGACAGGGACCAAGTAGACGATTAACCCAATATATTATATATATATATATATATATATAATATTGAGAAACAATCCCTCTCAAATGGGTATAGTTATCAAGCCAACAAAAGCTGACATAAACACAAGCACTATAGTCAAAACCATCAAAAAACCTCTAAAAACCCCCCACAAAGCGCCAAACCAAACACAGCTAGGAGAAGTCTCTATTAAAGTCGAAAAAAACTCTAGGCTCAATCGAACGGGGTCCTACTAGTCGCACGACACCAGGCAAGATAGAGAAACAACCCAAACATGCAAAGCACAAAACCCAACCACAACACCCAACAACTGCCATAGAGTCCGCCACCCGAAGTCTAAAGAACCTAAAACAATAAAGGTAACAAGAAAACTAAACGTCGCGACCATACGAGTAGAGCACTGGCAAAAACTCCAACACAACCTCCAAAGCCTCAAAGCCCAAGCAAAAAAAATTGCCACATACAAGACAACCAAAACCTACAAGAAGTCAAATGCCTTGGTCGGAAGGGAACCACCGCCTCAACGATCTTCGAGAGGAAATGGGAAAGCCGAAGCGCCTGCCATTTCCGTAACCACTCAGAACGAAACCTCAGCTAACGAACACCAGTTCTGTTGTCGAAAACGACGACGGGAACCACAAACAACAACCCACCAGCCAAAACCACGGGACAAAACACTATGGCGACACGCCAAGAAGCACACCCAAACACAAATCTGAGAATCCGGATCTGTTGGGTAAGCGAAGAGTCACTGAGAGGAGTAACTGCTGAAGGGAAATGGGAATGGAAGAGCACGTCGACGACACGACAAGTTGCGAAGCCGAAGGGAAGAAGCCGCCACACCTGAACCGGAAGAGGTCGGAGGAGAAGAGGAAAGGCTTCATCTTTCTAAGACACCAGAACCCTACCTCCTCGCCAACCAAAAAGCCAACACGAGCACGAGAGCAGATTTGGCCTCAGCAGGCTAGCACAGATCTGGGCAAGGCAAGGCAAGGCTTACCTGCGACAGCGCGGTGGCAATGAACCTGAGGTCGTGGTTCGCCGGAAACACTAGAGAGCCCTCAAATGCAAGCTACAAGGCGGAAAGGAGAGGAAGGACCGAAAGGAAGGGGTTTTCTCCGCGCCAAACGGCGGCCTGGTGGCCACCCAGTCGAACAGAGAAGAGAACCCGTGAACAGGAAGAGGAAAGAAACAGGGGCGGGTATGGCAAAGGTAACAGCGAAAAGGAAAAGGAAAGGAGACGAAGGGAGAGGAAGGAGGTTGTTGCCGTGCGCAGAGGCGGCGCGACGACCACCCTGGTTTAGAACCCTAAAAGTCAAACCAGAAGTCTATAGAGGTTAAAGAGAGGAGTGTTTTCTCCCCGCAAAATGGGGGATGATATAAGAATGTAAAGGGATGGTGCGAAAATTAGTGACAGGATGTATAAATATCGTGCAAATAATTCAAAACAACGATTAATAAATAAATATTTTTTTTCAAAAAAAAACATTTTATTATCAGAGAAATATGAGAACAATCCTCTCGTATGAGAATTAGATGCAATAATTCCATGCAATCCAAATTAATTGTTTTGTTATGTTATTTCTTTGAATTTTTTATTATTAATACTTTGAGGTAGACAAAAAAATTTCACTTTTCTTTTATGTCAAAATAAAGTATAAGTGCTACTAATAATTTCTATAGGTGTCACTCCCTCATGCAATGTTTTTTTTATGTTGTTTTCTCTCTCATGCTATTATTAGTATGTTGGTGATGTCATATTTATGTTTTCAAAGTTTCTAATAATTTCAAAATTCATTAAGGCCTTGTTTTCAGGACAAGTATTTAATGTAAAATAATTAACAAAAGGTCAAATATTATTTGCTTTAATTGCTTTGGTATTTAATGTAAAAAATTATCAAAAAGTCAAATGTTATTTGCTTTAATTTCTCCAAAATCTTATCTTATCTTATACTATAAACTAAATTTGAACCCAAAAAGTGGCAAGTCCCTATAGGTGCCACTACCATGTGCAATGCCTAATTTCACATTATTTCTCTCTTAGCCCAATTAGAAAAATGATGCCACAAATCATCCTAAGCTGACATTTAAATCATTTACAATAAAAAACTCTATACAGCTATATTAAAAAAAAAAATTAACACCTATTTATTCTAATTTGAATTCAAATTCACTTCTAATACTATATTGTATTAACACATTTAAGTCATATTATTTCAAATACAAATTTCAGGATAAATGCAATTATGGAAATATATTACACTCTCAAATAAATTCTATTTATTATAGTTTACAATTTAAAAAGAAATAATCAATTGTGTATTCAATTTAAATGATTATCTTATATCACATTCCCAAATATAATCCTAACATAATTCGAAATTTTAATTTTCCTAATTTTAATACTATATAAAATTATGATCTCATATTAATATATACCTTCAAATATTAGTATTAACCCCTGACCAATTGTACGTGTAGCTTTCTAGAGTTACAAGCAGGAAATGGTTGGAGATTTTTGCATAAAGGAAATTCATCTTCAACAGCAAAATGTAGTTTATAAAGATGATTTTACCAACATTTGATTAACGATTAATCATGTTATGGATTTATATGCGTGTTCAATTTAGCTTTTCTTTATTTATTTGTGTCCTTCATATATCAGTCGTGCATGACGCGAGCTCAATACTAGTATTACATTTATAATAAAATAGTTATAAAATTTCATTGCTCTTAAAAAATAATACATTTTTTACATAATCTATGAGTCAATGCATATGCATAAATCTTTAAATCCATGAAAATACTGGTTAACAAATTGAAATCTCTAATTCTGTTGAAGCTTTTTGAACAGTCGAAATTAACCATTCTGCCATGTCATGGTGGTAGGACTCTTGCCTCGTATCATCCTTTGATATATTGATGGTCATCTTTCTCAAGACTCTCCCATTAGTGATGAAATAGGTAAGTGCACGAATCTCATTCACTAATCCTTTAAAGCCCTTAATTTCCACCTCTCTAAGAGTGTATACCATGCAAGAATAAGCTCTTGCATGATCAGTCCAAAACCTCTCCATATTAAGGTTGTCTGGTGACTCATAACCCTACAACATGAAAAATAAAAACTAAGCAACTAAAATTCACACGCAGGAGCGAAACTACTTAATCCAAAAAGGGGCAGTCGCTTCGCCATGACATTTATATAACATTATATTTGTCCAGCTTAAAAATTTTATATCACCTTCTCCTATTAGACATTGTTGATTTAACTCAATTTGTTAAATTTTTTCTTCAACACATGCTCCATTTTTTCAGATCCTTATCAACATATGCATAGGATTACAAATTCTATGTATGAAATACTTACCATAAAATTTGTTGGAAGACCCAATTCAATAGTGAGATGCTCTAATTCAGAGCATCTATTAAGTAAGAACGTGATTCCTAAAAACTCGCTATGATCCAAAGAGGTCTTTATTATCAGAGTCCTCACGCTAAAGCTACGTGGCATTCTGAGAAAATATCCTCCGGTGGGAACAACCTTTGCATACAAATCAACCCAAAATGTTAAATAATGAATATATATACTAAATAAACATATATCATCTTCTTATCACATGTTTTAGTATATTCAAATAGAAAAGTAGCTATATTGAAAAAATAGATATAAAATACCTGGAGGAAGTAGTTACCCACAGTCAAAACATTAACACCAGAGATATGTTCCTCCAATTTGTAGAGAAACAAAGCATGTCCTTTAAACTCAATGCAAAACTCAAGAACTTCCTCTTCCAGAACTAAGGAACGTACGTCTATGACCAAAAAGTTATTATTCAACCCAGAATAATAGAAGTATTTTAAATTTGGAGCATTGACTATAAAATAAGTACTACTAGATCTAAACATGCATCTATCCACGACCAACTTTCTTAACTTTAGGTTCACCTCCCCTAAATCAAATTCATCTGAATTCCAACACCTCTTGAGACTTAAACTCTCAAGTGCTTCACAATTTGACAACAAGGTCTTAATAGTACTGAGCTTCACTTCCATCCAACCCAAAGAAATTTCTTTGAGTGCATTATAGTTTAGAAACTCAGCCTCAACAAAGTTACATGAAAACAACTTCAAAGATTCAAGGCATGTGTGACCATAAACATGTGCAGGCAATTCAAACAAGGCCACATGATTAATATAATTAGTAGTAAAGTAAGAATCCAATGTTGGATCACAAAAGTCCAAATTCAACGCCTTCACCCTGTGTGTTGTGGCGAATGTAATGCATTTTCTCACAACCCTCTTAACATTTTCAGGTATAGATAATTTCAAAGAGAACTTATCAATGACAGTTTCTGTGTGATTAGAAATCCAATACATCATGAAATCTAGAAAAGCCTTTCTTTGGGCTCGTTGGATTTCACATATTTGATCACTTTTCACAAAATAAATTTCATCAAATACTATGTTGGATGTAGACTTAAAAATGTCTATCCAACTTTTAGAGAGGATTGAGGTTCTTACCGCTTCCTTGAACGGTATCAAGGAAACAATGGTGGACAGTAAAGACTGAGGCAATGAACTAAACCTATCTGTGTTAGGTGCCATGGGTATAATATTGGAATTGCAGCAAGTTTTTTCTATAGAATTACTCTAAGGTATGTAAAATGAAGAAAACAGGAGTCTGCAATCTACAACTTTATATAAGGAGAAAAAGAAGAGAGAGGAGAAGAAAAAAGAAGGAGAAATAGATTTAGAAAATATGTGTAGTATACAACAGTCATAAAAGTATATTCATATCTTCCTATTCATACTTTCAAATTAATTTCAAAATTCTAAGGAATTCAAATCTGAAAAAATAATTTTATTTGGAATACTTTTCTAAATATATCAAATATTTCATTAAATAAGATATATAAAATATTCTAAATGTAAAATAAGAAAATTAAAATTTAGGATTAAAGATTAATATTTTCAAACAACTAAATAACTAATAATAAATAACAATAAAAAGTAAAATGAATTTTGTAATAATAAATAACAATAATATGTAATATCAAATTCAAATTTCGTCCAATAATTTAAACATCCAAAATATTTTGAAAAAATCATTCAATATAAAAACCTATAAAATGAATTTTTATAATTAAAATATGAGAAATTTAGTAGAAAAGAATATTCAATAAAGTTTAAATTAATTCTTCCATTGACTTTTGGATTCATTAGTTAGTTTTAATTTATTTTAATTCTGAGTCTAAAATTAAACATTATGACTTTTAAATTAAAATATAAATTTAAAATTAGACTAAATTTATTTATTTATTATTTATTTTTTATTTATTTTTTCTTTATTATTAAATACCCAATATTAAAATTAATTCTATATTTCTGATTCAATGAATTCTTTATTATTGATTATTTTTAATTAATTCTAAATTATGATATAAATTATGAAATTCAAATTTGACAATAATTTTTACTTGGAATAATTTTTAAATATATCAAATTATTCAGAAAATATGATATGTAAATGATTTTAAATGTAAACTAGGAAATTTAAAATTTAGTAATAGAGGTTAAATAATTTTTATGAAACAACTAAATAACTAATAATAAATTAAAAAATTAAAGAAACTTATCCGAAAATAATATGTAAAATAAAAATAAAATTTGAAACTAAAATAAAAAATTAAATTAATCCAATAATTTTTAAGATTCCAAAATATTTTAAAATCAATCAATATAAAAACTATAAATGGAATTTTATTTAGTTAAAATATAAGAAATTTATTAGATAATTTAAATTCATTCTTTCATTGACTTTAATATTCATTAGATAGTTTGAATTAATTTTAAATATGATTTTGACATAATTATTATAATTTTAAATTAGGATAGAAATTTATAATTAAGCTAAATTTATTTCTTTTTAATTCAACACTTTCTTTCTTATTAATTAATCAATCTGAATATTATTACTTTAATTCTTATTCTAATGAATTATTTCTTACTCATACTTTTTAATTAATGCAAAATTCTGAAATAAATATAGAAATTTAAATTCTATAATCAATATATTTAGAATTTTTTTAATAAATATTATATTTAAAATTTATGGTTGTAGATTAAATTTTTCTAATTCAACTAAATAACTAAAAAGAAAAAAAGAAAAACAAATTAGAGAAATTTATCAAACAATAATATGCAATAAAAAATTAAATTTAAACGCCCTGTAATAATTTTTAACACTCAAAATATTATAAATATATCAATATAAAAACTATAAAAGGAATTTTATTAAATTTCAATATGAGAATTTTTTTTAAAAATAGTATTAAAAAATAAATAAAGTAATTCCTCATTGACTTTAAGATTCAATATTTGTTAGTTTTAATTTTCCGATGAAGAAAAAAAATTGTTAGTTTTAATTAATTTTAATTCTAATTCTGAAAAAAAAATATTTTTTTCGAAAATGAAAGTATTATTATAAGGATTCAAACATGAGATAAAGGTTCCCGTAGCATAGTACAAAACAGTGGTTCCCAGACAATAAATAGAAACAACACCCAAGAGCTTCCTCACAAAATGGTTAAAACAAAATTCTAAGAGTATGCCTCATTAAAACGTTGCTAGGAAAAACTCATTGAGATAAAAATTTAATAAGAGAAAAAAGTACAACACCCTTAAGAAAGCCAATTTTGCATTCCTAAAACAATGCCACTTCCTATGAGCAATTACAAACCCAAATACACCCAACAAATCCCACAATACATCAATATATTAGCAACATTAAAAACACAGCAGCAATAACTCCTAATGCACCCACAGCAGCAGCAAAATTAAACTTCAGACAATCTGCCGGTTGAGGGACCCATTCAAAAGAACGAATGTGGACAACGCTAAAAAAAAGATTAGCTTAAAATTCAGTAGAACGTTCTATAAAGCATAGGGACATTCCTTCCACCAAGTTTTAACCCACCATAATATCCTAATTTATCTCAATAGTTAAAATGCTATCACATACTTTCATATTTCAAACCAATTTTTTTTTTAAAAAAAAAACACATTCAGCCAAAGAAATCGGCATTGAAGCCAATACATACATCTAAAGAAATTTATTTCATTAAAAAGTAAGAGCAACTCCAACGCTGGTTTCTTAACCAGTTGGAGGTGCTAAGAAACCAAGGGTCAGTTTCTTACCCATTGGAGCAGGGTTCCTAACGGTTCCTTAGCTAAGGAAAAGTGGGCAGAGTTGCTTAGAAGCAACTCTACTTTATCAGTTCATTAATTAAAATATCATACTTTCTCTCACATTCACTTCCAACAGATTTCAGAGGGAAGAAATAGTAGAAACAGATTGCATGAACTACCTACAATTTTATTCAAACAATAAAAATAGAAAACAATTACAAAGCTTCAGAAGATTAAATTTTTACAAAGAAAAATGAAAAAAAAAAAATTACAGAAGCTGAAGGGTGTAAGGAAAGTTTGATCCGGTTGTTTTTCTCCGATCTGGTGGCGGTGGCGGTGGGTGGCGCTTGAGGAAGGCCTGCATGTCTCCGATCCAGTGCTTGAGGGGCGATTTGGGTCCAGATTGAAGCTTTGGTGGCGGCTGGGGTAAGTTTTGGTTGCGGTGGTGGGTGTTTGGTGGCGATGAGGAGGCGGTGAGGCGGGTTTGGTGGCGGTGAAGGTTGTTTGGTGGCGGGTCAGTGGCGGTGAGGTGGTTTTGGTTGTGGTTGTGGGTGTTTGGTGGCGGAGAAGTGGGTTTTGTTTGAGGTTGTGGGTGTTTGGTGGCGGTGAGGAGGCGGTGAGGAGGGTTTGGTGGCGGTGAGGTGGCGGGTCGGAGGCGGTGAGGAGCCGGTGAGGAAGAAGAGAAGAGGAAGAAGAAAAGAAGAGAAGAGGAAGAAGAAAGGGGAACGGTGCTAGGGTTAATGAGGGAGGGAGTGATAAGGAAGTATTTATAGTGGATGACCGGGTTAGCCGGTCATCCAACCGTTTGGGACCGGTCCAGACCGGTTTTGACCGGCTGGACCCGGTTTTCTGCCCGTTTGGGCTTTTTTTTTTAATTTTTTTTGAATTTACCGGTTTGACCGGTTTTCTTACCGTTTTTCTTCAATCTTTGATTTTCCAGCTTCTATATAGTGCAGTAGACCATTTGAAACACCAACCTTTACTCCCACAATTTCTCTCTTGTCAAAAAATTCTCAAATTTCTCAAAATGAATAATTCTTTTGAGCAATATTATCCACTCATTCAAAATGAAACTCCTCCTACTAGTGAAGGTTTGCAACCTTCGCCTATGTTTCCACCACAAAACCAACCTCCACAGATGATTCACCCGCAAAGTCAACAACCTATGCCGGTGTTCCAACAACAAAACCAACCTCCGCAGATGATTCACCCTCAAAGCCAACCTATGCCGGCGTACCAACAACAAAACCAACATCCGCAGATGTATCAACCACAAAGCCAACCTCCGCAGATGTGTCACCCTCAGAACCAACCTCGTCACACCGGTGGTAATTTTCAAAATCCTTCATATCAAATGTTTCCACAATCGTTCCACCATCAAAGCCAACCTCCATGTCAAATGGGACCATATTCACCACAAATGCCTTATCCAAACAATCCACAATATTGCGTGTATCCACCACAATACCAATTTCAAAACCAAGCACCTTCTACTGGTAGCAGCAGTTCAAAAGTCTCAGATACACAATGTGAGGCTATGCCTGATGAGCCTGAATTTTCTACTCAACGGGGTCTAGATGATATTGAGCTTGAAGAAACCGGAAAGAAACGCACCAAATGGAGTGGTAAAGATAATATACTTCTTCTTCAATCATGGCTCAACGTTTCTACCGATCCGGTCGTGGGAAATGATCAAAAGGCAGCATTGTTTTGGGATAGGATCCAAGCCCAATATGAGGAGTACCGCGACCCTGCCTATCCTTCGAGGTCAGCAATCTCCTTAAAGTCTCATTTTAATAAATTGAATGCTGATATTCAAATATTTGTCGGTTGCCACAACAAGGCTACTAGTCATTGGAAAAGTGGACACTCAGATAAGGACATCATGGCTACGGCGCATTCCATATATCACGTAGATACGGGTAAAGATTTCAAACATGAGAATGCTTGGCGGTTGGTGAAAGATGAACCAAAGTGGAAGGGAACATTTATGACAACCAGTTCAACGAGACAGAAGAAGTCAGGAGATGGGGCGTATGCAACATCGTCTGACCCGAGTGCATCAATTGAGGGCGACGAATATGAGGCCACACAACCAGCAACCCGCCCAAAGGGAAAGAAGAATATCAAAAGGAAAGCCAAAGTAGGAGACACTGCTTCAAGTGAGCCGTTATATGTTCCTAATTCTGATATGGTAGCCATCGGGAATGCTAAAATAGACTTACTGGCGAGTTTCAAGGAGCTGAAGACCCAAGGACTGGAGATGAAGAAGGAAAAAACCAAAATTAAAAAGGAAAAAACCCAAATTATGAAGGCGAAGTTGCTTAGGGAATACCGGGATATCCTTATGCAGGACACATCTAACATGAACGAGGTGCAGTTAGCAGCGCATCAGCGCCTATGTCAATACGCCATGAATGAACTAGGAATGTCTTAGTTCTTGTTGTGTTTCTTAATGTGTACCAATGTTGTGATTTTAGCATTTTTACTTATGTGTACCGCATTAGTGTTGTAATTTTAGCATTTCTACTTATGTGTACTTCATCAGTGTTGTAATTTTAGCATTTCTAATTATGTGCACTGCATCAATGTTGTAATTTCAATATTCGAGTTTTTCTTACTGTGTACTTCATCAATGTTGTAATTTCAAGAAAATAGACGTTGGGGAATATAGTCGTTGAGGAATATAGTCGTTGGGGAATATATCCGTTGGAGAATATAGCCGTTGAGTAATATAGCCGTTGGAGAATATAGTCGTTGGGGAATATAGCCGTTGGAGAATATAGCCGTTGGAGAATATAGTCGTTGGGGAATATAGCCGTTGGAGAATATAGTCGTTGGGGAATATAGCCTTGTTGTTTCTCTTATTTATACATGTCATATTTCACTCATCTCAACATTCCAAAGTTCTTTTGTTCCCTCATCTCGTCTTCCTTCTATCAAATTACACCGATAGTTTCTCATTGTGTCATAGAATGGATCCAAACAATATGGCCGAATGAGACATTTACGACGTTGTCATTGACGAACTTATCAATGACACGACTATAGAAGATATGATGCAGGAGGAGATGGAGTTTTATCAACAACATGCGAACACTGTTAGGCCCAAGCGAACAAGAAAAGTGATAGAGAGAGATCGTGAAGCTGGGCACGAGCGGTTGTGGATGGACTACTTCTCTGAAAATCCTGTATACCCGGAGGAGCTTTTCCGGCGAAGGTTTCGAATGCGAAAGGATGTGTTCCTCAGAGTTGTAGACGCCCTTGGGTCTCATAACTCGTATTTTTTACAGTCTGTTGATGCAGTTGGAAGACAAAGTTTGACACCATTACAAAAGTGCACTGCCGCTATTCGTATGTTGGCGTACGGATCACCTGCTGACAGTGTTGACGAGTACGTTCGAATTGGTGAAAGTACTGCAATTGAGTGCCTAAAGAATTTTGTAGAAGGTGTGTGTGCAGTATTCGGTGAAACATATTTGAGGCGCCCGAACCATGAAGACATTACCCGCCTACTTCAATGGGGGGAGTCTCGTGGATTTCCAGGTATGTTGGGTTCTATTGATTGTATGCATTGGGAATGGAAAAATTGTCCAGTTGCGTGGAAAAGTCAATACACTCGAGGTGATCATGGAAAGCCCACAATCATGCTTGAAGCAGTGGCATCTCAAGACTTGTGGATTTGGCATGCATTTTTTGGCATTGCAGGTTCTAACAATGACATTAATGTGCTAAACCAATCTCCTGTGTTTAATGATGTTTTGAGTGGAAATGCTCACATGGTGAACTTTAGCGTGAATGGAACAATGTATCACATGGGATACTATCTAGCAGACGGCATCTATCCCCCGTGGTCTACATTTGTGAAGACCATCTCAATGCCACAAGGAGAAAAAAAGGCAAAAGTTTGCCAAAAGACAAGAAGCAGCAAGAAAGGACGTTGAACGTGCATTCGGCGTTCTCCAATCTCGGTTTGCAATAGTTCGTGGTCCATCACGCTTTTGGCATCCGAATGACATGAAGTCAATAATGTATGCTTGCATCATATTGCATAACATGATTGTTGAAGATGAGCGCAACACGTACCAAGGTAATTTTGTTTATGAACAGGTCAATAATGACATATTGGATGCTGAAGTATTAAGTGGTCCTATTCCCGCTTTTAGAAATATCTTGGAAAGAAGAGCACATCAAATTGAAAGGTCAATCCATCACCAACTTCAAGCAGACTTGGTGGAGCATATTTGGCAGCTTCCCGAAAACGAGAATAATGAAAATTAATCTTCAAGTGTTATTATGTATTTCATTTAAAATGTATTGTTCTTTATTTTTCATTGTCATGTATTTTCTTTCGTTTTTATTTCTATCATTCAATAAAATTGTTTTTGCTATAAAAAACACAATGTACTTTTTTATTTTATTTTAAGTTAATATGTCGATATTTAAATTTAGTTGTTTTAAATATTAAGTAAATTTAAATTAAATTCGTATAAATATTAATTAATTTATGTTGTATGGTGGGACACGGGTGAGACCCTTCAAATAGTAATTTAAGAAATCACGGGTTGGAGCAAAATCTGGTTCAGTTCCTTAGGAGTTTCTTAAGTCTGATGTGGCAGTACGGACCCACAAGAATAGTGCAGAATAGTGTGTTAAGAAACCAGATAAGGAACCAAGGGTTGGAGTTGCTCTAATAGGTAACACCAACATTTTAGACTTAAAAATGGCTTAATACATCAGAAGGCCCCTGAAATTGTAAAGGGAATCAATTCCAGGGCCTGTAAAATTTTTGCATCAAATTGGGTCCCTAAGAATTTTTTTTAATTCAATTAAGGACAAAGTGTGCCAGCCGCTGATGTGGCTCGATTTTTAGCCCGTCACATTATCCACGTGGCTTTTATAATTTTTTTAAATGACAACTTATGCCACATGTTTTAATTTTTTAAAATCTTAAATTATTTTTTATTCCAACTCATTTCAATTATAAAAAACTAACCTATCTTTAAAAAAATAAAATCCTAACCTAATCTTCTCTGGAATTATCGATGAAGAAGGAAGAGGGAAGAAGAAAAGGAAGAAGAGAAGGAAGAAGACCATGAAGCCGCCCTTGCCTACGACGGCGTCGCTCCCTCCCTCCGTGGCCTTTGCCTCGACCTTAACGCCCCCTCCTCCGATCTCCACCACCATCACTGGCCTCTGCTCGACCTCAACGCCCCCTCCCCTGATCTCCACCATTACCGCTGGCCTCTGCTCTACCTCAATGCCCCCTACTCCGATCTCCACCACTACCGCTGGCCTCTGCTCGACCTCAATGGCCTCTCCTCCTATCAAGGTCAGATTCCATTTCAATTTCTTCTTCATAACTTGTTTCTCAATTTCCCCCCAATTTTTGATTTTGGGTTTACATGGTTATGTCTCATTGGTTTGATTCTGGGTTTGGTGGGTTTTGCAGGTGGGGTTTTATGAAAATTCTGCTGGTTTGATTATGGGTTTGGTGGTTTGATTCTGGGTTTCATGGTTTGATTCTGGGTTTAGTGGTTCTCCAATCCAAGAGTATATTTGATTTTGGTTTGATTCTGGGTTTAGTGGGCAAAAAAAAAAGAAGTTTTCCTTCACAGTATACGAATGGATTTCCAATCCAAGAGTATGCTTGGCCAGCCTATGAAGCTTTCATCTGCATGTTCTATGCGTGTTTCTAGTTCTCAGTGGAAAGGTGGGCATCTTTTCTACTATTAATTGTTGCTGGAAATCTTGTTGATTGTATTGAAGGCAACTCAAGGAATTTTGCTGTATGCGTGGAAAAGCTAGGGAGTTTAGTTAGTCAGATTGGAGGTAGTTTGGGGGTTCTGAAATTCAATGGCCTTGGGGGTTCAATTTGGGGGTGAAAATGTTTAAATTAGGGATTGGTTATAGGGATTATTAGATTAGATTAGGTTATTTATTAAGTTTTTAAATTTTTTTTCTAATTATTTAATTGAGTTGGAATTAAAAATAATTTATTATTATTTTTTTAATTAAAAAATAATAATAAAAGCCACGTGGAATTGATGACTGGGATAAAATTGAAAGCTGGCACACTTTGGCCTTAATTGAATTAAAAAAAAAATTCTAGGGACCCAATTTGATGCAAAAATTTTCTAGGTCCTGGATTTGATTCCCTTTATAATTACAGGGGCCTTCTGATGTATTAAGCCTAAAAAAACACCCGTAATATTTTTCCTTTAGAAAAAAAAAAATTCACCATCAGTAGACTGTAATGTGAGAGGGAATCTGAAGTGAATCCCCCCTCCCCTTCACATGCTCTCCCATTGTCACATGTTTGTAGACGGCAGAAAGGAAAAGGACCAAACGCCAAACACACCCTAGCCTGCATGGAAAGCGCGTGCTTTCACCCCTACCCCACCGCGTGTACCCCCAAAAGCACCGCTTTTTTCTCTCTCCATCCTTCTACAAATACACGCTTCTTCCCTCTATCACTCTCTCCCCACTCTATTTCTCATTTTTAAAATCCCAAAGTTAAAAAAAATAAACCAATAAACCGTTTCACAGTGCTTGAGTCTCTCACACACTCACAGTACAAAATGAAAATGCTTTTCTCCTCCAAAACCCCCCTCAGATCGCTGCTAATTTCCCTCTCTTTTTTCATTCTTTTTCTCTGATCCCTCTCCTTCATCATTTTCACTATTAAAACCCCAAATCTAAACCAAGATTCAAATTCAAAACAACACTCTCGTTATGGCTGATAATCTAGACGACGGTGAGTTTTGGCTCCCTCCTAAGTTCCTCAACGACGACGACACGTCGTTTAACCTCCAAGACGTCACCGTTTCGAGGGCTATGTTCCCCTACCTGATTTCTCCGGTGGACTCTTGTGAGACCGAGAGCGACGAGGAAGAACAACAACAACTCGCTGAGTTGACTCGCCAAATGGCTCGCTCCTCACTCGGTCTCGATCTCAGTAACCACCACTCCTCCGCCGCAGAAAAACCCAAGGTATTCAATCAATCACTGGTTCTTCATTGTTTGATTTTGATTTTGATTTTTGATTTTTTTTTTTTTGAATTTTGAAGGGTTCGGTGAAATCTGGTTCGCCGCAATCGACGCTGAGCGCGATTGGAAGCAGCGGGAAGGGTTCGAGCCCGAACGACGCCGTTTATGAGGCGAACTCGCAGGAGGCGACGTGGGATCTGCTGCGTGCGGCTGCAGGGGAAGTTGAGAGGATGCGCCTCAACGAAGAACAGCGTTACGCGTTTGTGAAGCAGCCCTCACATGGTGTTGGATTTTACTCTCAGCAGCAGCAGCAGCAGCAGCAGCAATTGCAGATAGCACAAGTAAGCAGCAAAGAGAACAACAAACAATGAATGATGATAATCATTGTTTTGTTGATTTCATTTCACCGTGTTTGTTGATTGGTGGTTAATTTTGTTGTTTTGTGTGCAGTTTGAGATGTTGAGGCAGCAACAGATGGCGAAGAATCAGCAGCAGCAACAGGATGTGGTGTGGGCCTGTGGTGGTGTGCAGGGGAGGAATGACCAGATGGTCCCCAACAGAGGAAGGAACAACAACAGCAACAGTAACGTTCGGGGTGGTGGTGGCGTCATGGGTTTGTCTTCATCTGCATGGCCTCCACTGCAAAACGCCAAGCATCACCAGAACCAGCAGCCATTTGGGTCTGGCATGAGAGCCGTTTTTCTTGAGAATCCCTCTGTCAAGAAGGAAAGAACTGGCACCGGTGTCTTCTTGCCTCGTTCTGCTAATGCTCCCTCTGAATCACGCAAAAAGCCAGGTGAAATGAAAATCCAACACCCAACACGTTTTTTCTCTTCATTGTGGTGATTCTTTTTTTTTTTTGTTTGTAAATTGTAATTCATTTTTGTTTTTTGTATTTTTTGTTTCAGGGTGTTCAACTGTGTTGGTTCCGGATAGGGTGGCGCAGGCTCTGAATCTGAATTTGGACGGCGGCATGGTTGGCCGTCAGAGACCCCACCAGCATCATCATCATGTCAATGGGGTTTCAAATATTGAAAATGGTCAGTGTGAAATGGACTAGTGTGGTTAATTTTTTTTCAATGTATTTTCTGTGTATGTTCATTGATTTTTGGTTTTGGGTAGTACAAGTTAATTGTGGCGTGAATTTCTGATTTGTTTGAATTTTATTATTTTGCAGTATCATCTGTGGTACCAAGGGTTCGGAGCAGCAGTTATGGTGTTTCTCAACAGAAGCGGAATCTGAGGCCGCAGCCACCGGTGAACCATGAGATCCATTTGCCTAAGGAATGGACTTATTGATCTTGGGTACAACAAGTTTTCTGCATTGGATGGGAAAAAAGGGTTTTTTTTAAGGGACTGGTTAGAAGATAGGACAAGTTTGATGACAGTTTTTTGGGGTTTTCTTCTTTTAGGGGGAAAAGGAATATAGAAAGAAGAAGAAATAGTTTTATTTTGTTGTTTGGAAGGAAGGAAAATTAGGGGTGCTAAAAGAAAGAAAGCACAATAGGGTTTTTGGTATTTTTATTTGGTAGTTAAAGCAGAAAATAATTCTGGGCCTCATGAAAAAGCAATGTGTGCAAGCAAACAGTCAGCATTAGCAGCAGAAAATGGCAGTGATATGAGTAGCTTTTTTTCTTCTTTTCCTGATGGCTTGGGAAATGCAACAGCTGTGTAATGTGCTGGATGGGTTAATTTTTGTTTTTAGTTTAAATAAAAAAATAAAATTTGGGAAAGTTGATCAAAGCCTTCACAAAGAAGGTTGGGGCCTAATTTGTAAGGATTACAGCCTATCATGTTACTGAATTTCTCTGTAATCATTTGGGGGAATTACTTTATCAGTAAGATCTGATTACAGCCAGTCCACCCTATATAGATAATAATGAAATGAAATGTTTGAATCTCTTTTATTATTTTTCTGAGTTTAATTTATATTTAAATTTTTAACTTACGCGGTCACACCCATCACTAGTATGTTTGATTATTTGGAAAATTAATGAGAGTTGTTAATTGTGATTAATTACCGTCTTAAATAAGGCTAAATGATAGGTTTGTGAATCATTGTGACCGTCCTTAATGGTATAAATTAAAGTTGCACTTTTACTTACCCAAAGAAGCGGTGGCAGCTGTTCAGCTGGATTTGTTATTTATACAGTTGTTCTCTTTGGGCTAAATTGCTTTTAAAACAATTTTGATTTCCGTTTATATCTGATGAGTTGCGACTTTTTACTTATCGAATACTATTATTTAGTGTATTTGAATACGAGTTCAGCTAATATGGAAGTATCTCAATTCACACACTTGGACATTTGCTTACACACATTTGCTAATAATGCAATGCACATACTTGGACAAAATATTTGTTATAGATTCTTCTATAATAGGTCATAGGTGAGTCTATTTGGATATTAGTTTTTTTTGTATGATTGGACCCATAAGGTACCCGTAAAATGTACCAATTATAGGTAGCGTAAAAAATAAAAATCTACTAGATGGGTTGGTTAAATAAAAAGTACTGTAGTTGATGAGTACCACACACATTATTTTTATTAATTATTATTATTGTTATTATTATTAATTATTATTATTATATTATCACATTTGGTGATATATTAACATTTTTATGACTGTCAAAAAAAATATTAACATTTTTAACTTAAGATATAACTTTTTAAAAAATAGCTGATTAATTAAGGTGTTGATAATCGTTGTTAATATACTTTCATTTATATAATAAATAAGTTTATAACCTATAATTTTAGGACTATATTGAAAATTTAAAATTTAAAGTTATAATGTTCTCGTTTATTCCTTGTAAAAAAATATGTATAATTGAATAATTTTACATATTAAATATTTGGATATTTTTTTATTATAAATGTTATTGCATTTTTAAAAATAGTGAAAACTATATATAGGTTAATCTAAATTACTGGTAAGTGGGTAAGTGGTATAAGTACAGACATATAAGAAGTCAGAGGGTACCAAGACGTATATTCAAGTTGCTACTCACTCGAATATGAGAATGAGAATGGATAATTTTAAAAAACACGGATAAGAATAAGTACTATAGTACCATACCCATCGCCATCCGTAACTCAAAGATCAGAATTGTATGGATAAACATCATTTCTAAAGGAATATTTTTCACAAGGAATCGAGTGAGAAACTTCCTTTATGACTACTTCTGTACACCCTTTAGGCTGGATGTTTTTTTTTTGGGTCCTTTAGGGAATATTATATTGTGAAGTTTTACTTATAAGTGATATAGCTCTCAGTTGACAATACAAGTTGAATGGTTGGCCGCGTAAGTTGATTATGCGAAGAACTTATGGGTTTAACCTCATTACAAGGGATAAAAAGTCTTAACTAGTATTAAATGTAAGATTCATAATAATTGGCATACTAGTGGTTTATATAAAACAAAATAAAATAAAATAAAAATCTATTTGCCGATATTTTTATGATGTAAATGGAAAATTAAAAACAACTTGTCATAAAAATTTATAAATGAAGATTTTTATTGAATTAAGAAAAGCAAAGTAGTGAGAACTGGACCTATTTTATAGCGTGACGACCCTATAGTGCCTTTTTTATGTTGTGCCCCTTTACTTGGGAGGGAAGTTTCTGTCAACTAGACAGTCTACACTAGATGAGTGGCCATGTAGGCGTTGATGTTAAGTGGGCCAGTTTAGACACGTGTAATATGGATAGGGTCTGTTATATTTCTCCTTTTTTTTAAAGAAATGTCCATTACATTGATTTTAAAATGTTGCTTCCATTAATGGCAAAAGATATCAACAAAAAAAATGGGAAAAGATCTTTCCCTATCACGGAACTCACTCTGCAGTGAGAGGTTGCTGTTGATGATGGAAATGGTGCTATCTATCTATGTTTTTCCTGCGCCTGTGCCAGTGGCTCGGGCATTCCTCCTCTGTTCTCAGGACATGGACACATTGTTATCATCATTTATATATTCAGTAATGATGCTTATACATCTTACCTGTAACAGTAACACTAGGAATCACTTTGGGTGTGTTTGGTAAGGTTTTTCTCATAATTTAATGTTTATTTAACTAATTTAAAAGTTTTTTAAAAAATGGTTGATAAAAGAGTTTATTTCATTACTTTATAATTTTTTAATAATCTTTAAAAGTATATAACTTAAACCTAAGTTCAAAAAAAAACTAACCTTAATGAATTATTTTCATTTTAATAAAATTTCATCATTAATTTTTTATATTTAAAAAAAGCAATTTCTAACTACAAAGTATAAAATTAGATATAGTAGTAAGCTCATTTCGTCCCTTAACTATCGGGAGTTTCATCTTCATCCACAGGAATGAAGAGCATATTGTGCTCAGTCATTTATCACTTAGTGCGAGCACTTGTGATGAGAGATTAGTCATTAATAATGTTGGCGGTAAATACCCTGACCTAACACTAAGACGATTTCTTTGGTACATACTCAAAATATAGTGCTTGGGGAACATAAGGTACGAATAATCCATCCATCTCTCAACCCCTAAACCCACGTTCTAGCTTGAGCATTTCATCGCAGGGACCACTCCCGGGCATGACAGACAATGCAGCACCGTGAAAGTCATCATCTCGCCATCCCCTCCTCACCGAAGGTTCTCCGTTCGTCCTCAATCAACAACCCTCTAGGTGATTTGGTTAGATTCATCTGATCTGAAACCTTCCAAATTCGTCTCAAATCAAGTATGCCTGGTTCAACTCTTGGGACTCAATTGCAAATGTTCACAAATGTCATGTTGGTACTTTGTATCCATTAACCAGTAAAAAATATAGACCATGAATTGTTTTTAATTGTATCCAATACCCATAATTGCATTTCACCTAACTGAATCATTGTGGATCAGTTTTTAACTAACCCACAGTAAATAAAACCATAAGGTAGATGTTGTTAAAGAGAGCCTATATTTTACCTTTATCCAGGGGTGGAACCATGATTTTAACACCGGGATGGCCAAATATCAAACAAAAAATTAATTTTGTTTTCCTTTGTCTAAACAATGTTTATTTTTTATACTTACTTTTACGTATAATTTCTATACACAGTTAATTTTTTATCCTTTATTTTATCAAATTTTATTATATCAAACATAATTTTATCAAACAATAATCCAAATGTTTCGACATGTGTAAATCCTTCAAAAAACTATATGTGTAAGTCAATTGATATAATTGATATGAAAATGTGACAAATTATCATATTAGTTTTATGTATAAGTACATAAAATTGTCAAGCATGCTTTTAAAGTTCTTCTAGTATAGTGGGAAATATGCGTATGAAACTTTTAGCTTAGGAGTAGAAGGTTCGATTCTCATTCCCAACATTTAACCGTTTTTATAGCCTTTTTGGTCTAAAAATGAAAATAAATGGGGCTAGACAGATTCAAACCCAGGACCAGGAATGAAACCATTCACGCGTAGACCACTACACCATTGAGTGTTATTTGATCTGTTCATATACATAGTATCGAGATGAATATCGAAAAGATTCGGGGGTGCGGAGCACCGGTGAACCACCCCGGTGGCTCTGCCACTGCCTTTATGCTTTATCTCTTTATTTCTTTTCTTATATTTTTTTTTATAGACAAATGTTAGTTGTTAGTTGTTAGTAAATTAGTACAAATTATCCCTCCTCAGGGTTCAAACCCTGAACCTTCACCTACAATTACCCTTAGTTCAATCATGTAAGTTACTCACCCCATCCTATTTCTTTTCTTATATACTTCACTATGCATATATCTCAATAAATGATTTTCATTTTTACAAGTGATAATACATTAATACTTATACCACTAAATAATGCACATATACGATTTTTATTTGTTTCATTGCTTCCAATGTAGTATTAATGCTCAATACACCAATCTTTTTATTGAATTTTTATTTCATCCATTTTTTACTTTCTTTTTTCTCTAATCCTATTTTTTATTTTATTTATCTTTTCTATTTCTGTCTATTTGATAAAGATGTGGGTTGTGTAATGTGTGTGAAAATAACCTCTTATTTCATAGTTAGGGGGTAGCACAAGTATATGGGTGGCAGGGAGCAAGGCGCGTGCAATTAACAGCAGTTATGCGACGTGCCTTACTTTTTTGGGGACAGGGAAGTTGGCATGGGGGCACGCCACGCGCGTGAAGGACGACGGTTGAAGGATTCGATGCTTTGGTGGAAATGTGGTGGTGATGGTGAACGTGCTATGTGTAATGCTGTGTCATGTTGGGTTATGTGTAAAGTGTATTTGACTCGGTCCTTTCTTCGTCATTTCGTGCCTGTGTCTTTTTTCTTCTTTAAAACTGACTTCAAAATAATAGATGTAATGTACACTGAAAAAAAACTTTATTTCATTTTCAACTTAAAAATTTTAATAGATATTCATTAATATTTTTCATATAATAGTTTCATGAGAAGAATAAATAAAAAGTGATTTATTTAGAACAAAGAAGTTCGCGGAAGCCATGGCTCTTCGAGATGGCTTGCTTATTGCTTGGAATCATGGGTCTCGCAACATCCTCTGTGAACTGGATTGTAGGGAGCTGGTGAATATCCTCAAGTTGCCATACCATATTGACTACCATGCTCATGCGTTGATCCTTCAGGAGGTCAGTTGTCTGCTAAGGCGTAGCTGGAGAGTCGAGCTTTTCTTGATTTATCGCGAGGGAGCTGATTGGCTAGCAAAGAAAGGAAGTAGAGCTCAGGTTGATGGCGTTTGTTTGATAGCTAAGCCTCCTTCCGAGTTAGAAGTTATTCTGCTCAAAGATGAGCTAGGCATCTAGTAGTTTTCTTGTTTGGTTTTGTCATTTTCTGATGTATCAAAAAAAAAACAGAAGAAGAACACAACACTAGGACCTAAAAAACGAGGTGTCATGGTAGTAATCCGTCAACAAAGATCGGATGACCAACAAATGAACCTCAAGAAAGCTCAAATAAATAGACCACTGCGCTTCGTCCTTCGCAAGACAGTCTGCCATTGCATTGCCCTACTGAAGAGTGTGCTTTAACTCAATGCATCAGTGCTACCTAAGAAGATCTCGGGTCGAACTAATGATATGATCATAAACATGAAACCGAGACTCCCTGTCCTGGAGCAACGAAAGAACAACCATGGAATTAATGTATAGAACAATCTGCCTAAACTCACGATGTCTTCTTATTCACAAGTTGTTCTTTAAAATTGATTCAGACTTTAGAATTAATTGTAAAAAGATTTGTGAATTAAATATGATTATGATTATGAGCAAGGTTTAGAGAAGAGATGTTTATTTTGTTGCAAACTTTAAACTCTTTAGAAAGGAACTCTTTTTATTAGTAGTGTTACATTAACTCAAACCAGAGCCGGCCCAAGGGTCAAGCCACCCAAGCAAGGGCTTCAGACCTCCAAAAAAAATAATTTTTTACTAAGTAAAAAAGGCCTCCAAATATTTTTTACTAAGTAAAAAAAGGCCTCACAAATTTTAATAAACAAATATTTCTTTAGGTAAAAAGGCATCACTCTAAAGTTTGTTTTAGGCCTCGTTCAGTGTTGGGCTGGCCCTGGCTCAAACTCGTAACTTTGGTGGTTAGAATTCGATATATGTGTGCTGCATATATGTAACTTTTAAGAGTTAAGCTACCCACAAATCAAGTTTAAACTAAATCTATTAATATTATCTCTGATTGATTTAGGTTTACTAGGCCTTTTACTAATTTTGTTGAACAGAACAAATTGAATATCTTTTTCTTATTTATAATGGAAAATGCTGTGTGGCACGAGGTGGGTTCTCGTGCACCACACACGAGGCATTTTCTGGCGGTTTGAAACCGCCAGAAACTGTAGCTGTTCTATTTTTTTTTTACCGTTGTAATTTTGTGGAACCGCCACTAAATGAGACTCGTGCATCTCTTGTGCTTCTTTTGTCGTGCCACGTAGCATTGCTCATTTATAATTGCACGGGCAGGACTGCTATATCCCACGACACATAGACGCACTACACTGCACGAATAAGTTTCTCAACCAATAAGAATTAGGTTTTCCCGGAAATCATGGGAGTAAGTGGTGAAAGGGTGAAAGTGCACATAAACTTCTACTGGTCGTGCCTTGTCGTTGGTCTATTTGTCGTGCAAAGTAGCAATTCTCTTGCACGGGGCTTTGATCTTTATCAAGTTGCGAGGCATGGAAATACCAAATTGTAGTTAGTAATTCACGAAAAAAACACAAAAATGAAAAAGATTAGAGTCGAGTGATGTATGTATTAGGACAATGTATTTTATTTTTTATTTTTAGAACATTTCAATTTTATTAAATTATATATCCAATTAAGATTTAAGTTAGATTCAAGAGTTTATACAGACAAATAAAACAATTATTTTGATAGAAACTCTGAATTAAACCACCATTAGAGTTCATTATACAATACCTAAGCCTGGATAATACGACTAGAAATGTAATTTATTTTCAAGTAATAATACATTGCAGTTATCCAACTTCATCATCCACCATTCATTTTTTTTTTAACTAAACCATTCAATTCACTACAAAGAAATGTTGTATTATTACAAAATCACCAGTAATTACGTATTTTACTAGAAATTAAACCCGTGTTTAAGTTATGTGTCTATTATTTGTTAAAATAATTTGTGTAATATGAAATATTATTAAATAGTAGATAGTTAAGAATATGATAAATATATGTAATGTAATTACATTAATAAAGCTCAGTAAAAAAATTATTGTTGTTTACACCAAATTTTGGCAAACACAAATAAAGAATCCAAAGATCAATCTGGGACTGGATTCGAGTCCTCTTGGGTTCTTTGGTGAAAATGAATTAAATTTAATCAAACAAAACTAAAGAAACTTAATAATAAATTAGAAATGAACCAGTAAACTCGACTTAAATGAATAAAAACATAAGTAAACTTTTTGAATCTGAATAGTAATAATGAACTATAAATGCAAAGTGTTACACGAATCCCTACTTTTTCACTCTAACTTGGCTTGTAATCATTATGATCGATTGTAAGCGCTTGAGAGTTTTCGAGTAAAGATTGTGAACCCCGTTTCTTTCTACAAACCTGCTATTTATAGACTTAAAATGTAACTAACTTCTAACGGTCAATTAATACAACTATTACAAGTGTCTTCTGAACACGGCTTCGTCTTACACGTGTCTTTCTACTCCATACGTGTCCCTCGTGAATTATCTTCAAGAGACAACCGGCTTCTCGTATGGAATTTTCCGTGTCTCGAAAAAATACTTTGCAGTCGAAGTCGTTGAACACTTGATAAATTTCCTTGATTCTCTTCACTTTCGACTTCTTAGGTCGAATCTAGAGTAAGTCCCAATCGAAATATGCGAACATAGGTCGAAATTATATGCAATTAACAGATGCCCCCCAAAATATCATTTGTTCGATCAGAAAAGTGATATTTTCGTCTTACATAATTTCGACCACATACTATATGTCAGTTTTTCCCTTTTTCATTCCTGACAAGTAAAAGTCTCTTTTAACCTTTAGCAACTTCCACACTCCACTATCATAAATGTCTAATCATGTCAGACACGTTCTCCAAGGAAAACTGCCATACCCCACTCAGAATTCAAACGGATCACAAATGAATTCTATTGAACAAAAGTTTGGCATCCGGTCTAATCTCAACCGTTCATCTTGCTTTAGCTCCAGACTTATAAATAGGTGGCACTACGCCAGAAATGATATTCTAAAACGCCTCATTTAAAGCGCTTATTAGACAGAACGCTTTAAAATTTTGATGAAAACATTATAAAGCGTTTCTGATAAAAGAGCGCTTTAAGTATAAGGCTAATTATAGCGTTTTTTACGAACAAATGCTTTAAATAATCGGGGAAAAATCCATAGACGGTTTAAATCATTTTCTTATATAAACGCTTTTAAGTCTTTTTCTCTTAATAGCGTTTATCCTGTAGAAGCGCTTTAGAATTTATAGGTTAGGTTCCGAAAATAAAAATCTCGAAACCTACTCATCACGACGCACCCCCACTCCCCCCTCACTTCCACCATCATCACAGGAAAAAAAAGACCCTCCCCACTCAATGTCCTCCGGTCCCCGATCCCTCCAACCGCCGTCAACGACCCATGTATTATCAGAGGCGCCGACCCACTTCGCAACATCGCAAGTTCTCCTTCCTTCTCATTCGCCTCTTGCTCCACTCTCCCCTGTTTTCAGATTTGTCTCGTGAGAAGCTCCAAAGTCCAACCGCTCAAATTTGCCTGCTAGTCAGGTTTTCTCCCTCAACATCGACCACCTCTCTTACGGCGCAGAGGTCTCGTGTGCCATTGACAGAAGCACGTGGCGCAGCAGGACGCGGAGAGGTGAATGATTTCAGACGTGAAAAAAGCCACCATCATACACGCTGCGATTGCGAGAGAGTGATGTTGCGAAGCTGATTTCAGATGCGATGCTTATGAAGCCTCGCAATGTGGCTTACCTCCGTGGGGGAATCAACTTGCTTATGGCTCTTAATGCTCGGTGTTGATTGGTGTGGGTAATTTAACTCTATACGTTCCAAATTCTCTCAGGTTCGTTCAATTTTGAAAGTTTAATCCACTAAGGAAAAATGTCATATTTACGGCTACAAGATAGTTTATGATTTTGTTTATGCAGGGATTAGGCAAACTATGTCAAAGGTTATGATTCTGGGATTAGAAAGTGTTGGGGTATTATAATTGAATTAGTAGTTGCTATAAGGAGAAGACCAAAGAAGAAGACCTGAAAGCAATGGTAATTCATGTTTATTAATTTATTAAGATACTATAAGTTTCAGGAATTTGATTTAAGCCTAATACTGCTTCATCATTTAGCAAGTGGATGCGACAATTTTAGGCCTTTCATACATTTCTTCCATGGGAGTGTACAGATTCTAAATGGATATACTTCTTAATCTGTTTTAGGATAGACAATTATTTATAAAACTGTGATAGATTTTTTTACAGTTAATGAACTGAACTATAAGAAAATAATATGATCCTGTTTCTAGCTAGTCATTTCATTTAGGTGACACTTTCCAATTGCAAATGACTTTGGATTAGGGGACATTCATGCGTCTGTTAAGGAGTTCTAAATGAAGAAATGATTGGAAATGACTTTGGAAAATTCAAATAATGTGATGGTCTGTAAATTTACTCATCGTGCTCATCAATAACATGCTTAAGTGTTCGATATGGAGTTACTTGATTAAACTGTTACTTGTTAGCCTCTTTGTGGTTGGAGATTGGGTTAGCTTCTACAAAAACCTTTGAGTAATTGGTTTGTCACATAAGGAAGGTATTCTAAAGTTATGATTTCTCATTTACAAGTCTTCTTGGACATTATTCATAGGTAACATCAATGCTATCTCTAGGACATTGCTATTTAGGATAGGGATTCCCGGAGTATCAGATTTCAGTTGTATTAGCCTTCTTGAGAGCTAATGTTTTTTTTTTATAGGCTCTTGAGAGCTAATGTAATATGCACAATGTAATGATAAAAAGTTGGGTCATTGAATGGGAACTTGGCCACCTTGGTCATTTTCTATAAGCAGTATTATAAAGGAAGACAAAGGATTCAGGTTTCATCCAACCGTTGAAGAGCTCATAATTTACTACCTCCCACAGGAAGTTCCTGACAACTATTTTTGTGTTATAGCCATAGCAGAGGCTGATTTGAACAAGTGAAAACCATGGGATTTGCCTTGTGAGTCTCTTCTCAATGAGTTTTAATTCTACTATTGTTTTTATTTTTCAGCATTTTGGTTTATTATGGTGCCTTCAAATTATGCAATTTTCTTTTCCTTGCTTTTCAATGTATGGAGGGCCAAAATGGGTGAAAGGAGTGGTATTCTTTTCTGCATGAGAGATAGAAAATACTGAACTGGTCTAAGGACAAATAAGGTTGCATGCATGGACAAAGAGATGTACAGGGCAAAGACACTAATTGGTGGAATGAAGAAAACATTGGTCTTTTCCTAATCATTATTTAACCGTGAGTTCTTGTTTGAGTTATCTTTTTCTATATGCTAGATTATTATCATATTCATTGTTTGAACTCACTTCATGTCTATTGCTAATGTTTCTATGTTGTGATGTTGTCGAATGCATGCTGCTAGGCTAGCACGCTGCTCTTGTTATTGATGCAAGGGAGCTTCATTTTGAGTATCTTGACAGATTTTTTGTTTTCCCAATTATATGTGAAATATTAATTCAACTCTGTCTTCTGCATTCAGTTTGTGCTCTGACTGAAACTTTTTGAGCTTCTTTTCTCTTTCCTAATACTTGTTTTAGTAAATAAGAGATAATTTATAGATTAATCAATAGCAGAAATAATATGTATATACACTTCATGTGATGTGATGCTTTTGGCTATTGTTATGCAGGCTAGTTAGAGCTGCTCATAGAATGGGTGCAAATATCGTTCGTATTCAGGTCCGCATACTAAACTTGGGATGCATCTGGCAGTGCTTTCTACTTATTTTATGTATCAATAATATAACATCTAATGTTTGACAACCTTTGTTAACTTTTTCACTTTCAAGGCAGCATGTTGCATTGGAAGGAAGAATTGTTGCTGGCTTTCTGGTGTTGCTGGTACTATTTCTCTTTTCTTCGAGTAGCATGGTGAACTGATGCGATTGTTGATCCTATTCTGTTTTGGTTCTCTCTCTGATATGGTACTGGTATGCATTCTTTGTTCATGACTGGGGCTGTGTATTTTTTCCCATTGGATTCTTTCTGCAAATCTGATTTGCGAATGGGAGGGACCTCTTGTGCTCTTTGACAGCGTCTTTCAAGGCTTCTGGAGTCTCTAGTCCTTGCTGTTTACTCTCTGCCTTTGTTTTTTCTTCCGCTTTATGTCCTAGTTGCCATTGTATTCCTTGCTAGTGTCTTAGCATGTTTGTGTGCTTTTTATTTTTTCTTTGTTGTAATGTCTGCACCTTCCCTTGTATTGTTTGTTGTACAAAACTCTCATGCTCATTTCAATAAATCCGTGCTTTGTCGCAAAAACTTAGGCCAAGGAATAACAATAACAAACCAACCTTATCCATCTATGGATTATAAATATTTTGTTAGTTTTGTACTTTTGTTTGGTGAATTGGAACTGTCACATGTGTTTTGACAATTGATATAGTGCTGCTTAATAGTATCATCAATCTCTAAATGTTTATACTTGAATTTGGATCTAACTTACCATTTTTTGTTGAAATAGGTATAGTTGGCAAACCTGCATTTTTTTTACAGGACACGTTATACTACAGCGCTTCTTTTAAGAAAGCGCTATGAATGCTAACATGCTACATCGCTTCTTTTAAAAATGCATACACGCTACAACGTTTTCTTTAAGGAAGCGCTGTAGAACTATACATGCTACAACGCTTCATTAAAGAAAGCATTATGGAATGTATACATACTACCACGCATTTTACGAAAAAGCGTTGTAGGATATCTCATTTTCTACAGCGCTTTCTAAAAAAAGCGCTGGACAGTACTAAAGCGGTACATGCTACAGCGCTTTCATAAGCGCTTTAAAACTGAAAAAATAAGCGCTGTAAAATGCAATTTCTGGCGTAGTGTGGCAAAACCTTTCCACTTCACTTCTTCTTCAACCTCTAGCTTTTCTCTCTAAAAGAAAAAACCATTTCCAAACTCTGCAACTCCTTAATATTTCAAAGCTCTACCGGAACCGTTTCGGTTTGCGCGAGCTTTCACCGTCACCATCATTGCATCATCATCTTCTTCCAGTTCACCGGCCACCACCATGACTTCTACATCTTCTTCTCAGGTTCCGTCTGCGGTTTCTCTTTCAAAACCCATTGAGGTTGAAGGAAGGACCTTTGTTCCAGAACCTCCCAATGAGGAAGAAAAGATTAAGATCTGGAATTCCCAGGTACTTATTCCCTTCTCCATTGGTGATAAGTTGCATGCATATCTAGGGCCTTACCAAACTATTTTTCCAAGAAATGCATCTGCATTCTTTCCTTCACCTTTACCAGATGAGAAAATCTTGGCCTTTAGGGATTCCTACAATCTGTCCTTTTTAGGTGACCCCCCTCGAGCTTTCCGTTCTTCACCTCCAGTGAAAACGAATCCTTACATTGAATGGTTAAACAAAGTCGAAAAAGTGAAAGGAGATTTCTGGAAAACTACAGGAATTTTCGATATAATTCAATTATCCAGATCGAAAATTGTTTACCATCCGGCGATGTTAGCCAGTTCCTTTTTCTTTTGGGAGCGTTCGACCAATACCTTTCACACTCCACATGGAATGATTACCCCTACTCTCCTAGACGTAGCTGCAATCGCCGGTCTTCGACCTACAGGGTCTTCCTTCACATTCGACCGGCCTGTCAAGAAAGAGATCAAACTGGACTATAACCATCTGACTTACAAAAGCTTCATCTTGAGAAACCATGACAAAACCTCTGCAAGTGTTTCCGACTCGGAACATGTAGCTTTCCTGTTGTTCTGGTTATCTGCCTTCTTCCTTTGCTCCAAGTCTCTTCAAGTTCCTCAGAAATTCGTGCTTCTTGCTCAACTCCTCCATGAAGGTGCTGATGTCTGTCTAGGTAAAGTTTTGTTAGGCGAACTTTACCTCTCTTTGAGTCAAGCCATTACTTCTCTTCAGAAGCCCTCTGGAGCTGAGAAAAACATCCTGTTTGCTGGACCTTTATGGTTTCTTCAACTTTGGCTAAATGCCATATTTGAGACCAAACTCTCAACTCCAAGTCCATAAAATGTTTCGACTTCTATTGCTACTTTTCGACTGAATTGCCTGACTCCTTCTAAAGATAAAGTCGATCCAGAAACCACTTTCCGTGAGTTTTTTTACTGCTTTTATGGAAATGACCTCTTTTACTCCCAACCTTGCTCCATTTGCCGCTCCAACTACTGGTCCTAAATGGCTTGTTCGACCTTTTCCATGCGAATCTCCGGGCGAACAGAGTGAAACTATTAGCATTTGGAGGGAATTTTTCCGACCCCAAGTTCTTCCCCTTGGTTTCAAAAAATCTGAGGTAAACGTGTTGGGCTACCAGCCTCAACTTGTGGCTAGACAATTCAGCCTATGCCAAATTGTCCCTCTTCCTCTCTTCTCAAAAAAGGATGCCATCTGCAATGAAGGATTTTGCGACAAAGATGTCGACTCTTTTTATGAACCCCTCAGCTATTATGACAAGAAAACGTCTGCTCTTCGTCTTGAGCCTTTGTCTTTCGAACCATCTTTTTATTGCACTAGAGAATTTGAAGTTTGGTGGTCGACCTACTACAAGTCTATTCAGACCACCTTAGGAGTTTGTATTGGAAAGATGACTGAAGCTCTTCAATCTGTGCAGAAAAAAGCTACAAAGAAAACTCGAGGTACGCTCATCAAAGATATCCAGTCATTTCAGAGATTCTTCAAAACTGTTTATCTTCCAGGTCGATTGAATTTAACCCTTTCGGAAGCGGCGGAAGTTTTAAAAGAAAAAGTCAAAGCCAAAGTTTTAAAAATTAAACTTTTTCCCCTTTTTGTGGATAATTATGTTTATACTCTTCGACATTATTGTCCAAAATTTCCAGCTTTTCCTACCAGTGATATGGCTTTGGCTTTACCTGTTATTTACCCAAAGTGGCTCGACCATTTTACATACAAATGTTTTATACAAAGTCTTTTACCACTTCCGAAAAGGGTTACTTCGACTAAATATTTCTTGCACAACTACCCCGGACACATTCATGTTAACTCATGTCACGTTCAAGTCCTTACACAAATTCGTCAAGGTTAGATAGACTCGTCTTACTTTTGTTCTCTTCTCATTATTCTCGTACTTATACACTTTTTCCTCAGCCGAACCAATACCCAAAGTTCCATGCAAGGAAGACGAGGGTTCTGACAATTCGACAGGCATTCCAGTTCAACAAAAGAACGTTCCTAAGGTATATTCATTAATGCGTTGTTTACCCTTTATTCGACTCCGAGTTCATATCTTATATATTTTCCAGGCTCGAAAGAGAGGTTCTCAAAGCTCGACTTCAGATGCTCGAAAGAAAATGAGAATTTCATCCGAAAAGGATAATTCAGAAAGAACTTTGGTAATCTTATCTTCCATTCTTCTCATTTCATTTTCCTATTTTTTACTCATCTTCTTCCCCCATATTTTGCAGGTAGATCCAATTCCTGAAGACGAGAACATTTCTTCCAAGCCTGTCGATCCAAATGAAGCTGTACAAGATAAGACCCGCTCTAAGGCCTCGGACGTTAACGAAGAAGAAGAGAATCCACCAATTTCTTCTGCAAAGAAACATGCTAGGGCTGAGCCGAGTCAAGAGGAACCACAAGCAGAAACTGGCCAAGAAGATTCCGGCTCCTCTCAAAGTGAAAGTTCGGGAGCTTCTTCCCCGACCAAACTTCAACAAGAACAGGTATGTATTTTTCGTTCGACACTTCTTTCTTTGTAATCCCTTAGTCTCTGTACTTACCTTTTTTCATTTTTACACTTTTCTTCAGGATATCTCCTCGAAATCAAAGCCTCCTCCTCAAGTAATCCATTTGTCTTCGAACTCTTCTGATTCCAGTTCTTCTGACTGTCAAAGTCTTGATGACTTTTTAAACTTTCAACCGTTACGAATTCAATATCCTTCTGGTCGAATAGTTAGTTATGTTTCATCTGACAACGAGTCCTTTACGCAAGACCTTGGTGCTTCGGCCGAAAAGACGGATACTGATGAAGACCGCCAACCTAACCCTTCACCCATTGCCAAAGTCTCGAAGACCCATGAAAAAACTCTTACAGCTTCGAGCCCTGTTGTTGGTAGGAAGTCTCCTCAGTCCATTCCTATCGAAGACTTTGATGCTCTCGCCATGAATGACCCCGTGTTAGCTCTTGAACAACTCATAAGCGGTCAAGTCTCTTTTAGCACCAGTCGAAGCCAAGAATCCTCCATGCAAAACGAAGGCACAAGCACTTTGAACACTGCCACCATCATAATCAACAAGCTGCGGTCCCTTGCGTTCGAGCAGGATTTATTTTCTGCCCTTGGCTCGAATCCTAACTTAGGCCGAGAAGTTAAACAACTTATCTCTGACCTTAGCAATGAGGACCTCACTGATCAACAAGAAAAAGGCATTCAAGAGTTTCAAGAATTTCTTGACGAATCACTTTCGACCTTCGACCAAGCCAAACTTGTCGATCAAGACTTAGCCTCCAAATCCACTGAGTGCACACATGCAGCTGAGTCATTCGACCGAGCCAAAACTGAAGTGGACTCCATCAAACTTCTCGAAGAAGCTGACTCTATGAAACTGACTGAACTTTCGAAACAGGTTGCCGAACTTCAACAACAGGAAAAATCCCTCAAAGCCAATCTGGCCAAATTCAAGAAACAAAAGACGGAAGTTGCTGCCAAGGCCATCTCTCACGTGAAAGATAAGAATCGACTTGAAGGCGAAGTTTCTGAGCTTCAGAACAAGAAGGCGAAAGTTGACAAGCGACTCAAGAAACTCAAGGGTCGATATGCTCCCATGAAAGCCACTCCACCATTCTAGTCTTCTTATTTCTTTGTTTACGCCTTTGTTTTCGCATGGCGCCTGTGCCACTTTATTTCTCTATGTACTTTCAAATGGCGTTTTCGCCATATTCGTCTTTAGCTTATGAACTACGTTTTGATGTCAATTTTTATTTCATGAATTGCTGGTTTGAACCTTTTTAAGTACTTTCCATTTATCGTCAATATTCGAGCAATTGTTCCAATTTCCTCGATCGAATAAGCGTTATTCGAATAACACTTAATTACTTTAAATGGCCCTTCCCATTTAGGGGCCCATTTACCGTATGCTCGATCTTTTTTATCCATTGGAAGGATCACTTTCCAAACTAAATCTCCAACGCTAAATGCCTTAGACTTGACCTTTTTATTATAACTCTTAGTAATTCGTTCTTTTTGTCGAATCATAACTTCTAAAGCATTTAATCTTTCTTCATCCAATTCGATTAACTCATCGTACAACATATTCCAATAATCGTCGCACGGAATCTCAAATTGCCTTTGAATTCTAACGGATTGTAAGCATATTTCGATCGGCAAAACTGCCTCGTGCCCGTACGTAAGTCGGAAAGGAGTTACTCCAGTAGCCTCTTTGGGCGAATTTCGATAAGCCCATAAAACTTGACTCAAAGTTTCATGCCACCTTTTCGGCTTTTGACTAATGTGTTTTTTAACCAAGTTAATCAGAATTTTATTAGCCGCTTCGACTTGTCCGTTCGCCTGAGCGTAATATGGCGTCGAAGTTAATAGTTTTATTCCAAAATCCTCAGCAAACTGAATCATTTTTCTTCCAGTAAATACCGACCCTTGGTCAGTAGTTAACGTTTCAGGAATCCCATATCTAAATATTATGTGTTCTTGAATAAAACTAATAACCGTATCTTGGTCGACACCTCTCAACGGAATGGCTTCTACCCATTTGGTGAAATAATCGATAGCCACTATTATATAGTCATGTTGTTTGGATGAAGAAGGATGTATCTGACCTATCAAGTCCAACGCCCAACCCCTAAATGGCCAGGGTTTCACGATCGAATGTAACTCGCTTGCCGGTACATGTTGGATGCCAGCATGCTTCTGACATTCGGCACAAGACTTAGCATATTCAATGCAATCTTTTAACATGCTTGGCCAATATACTCCTTGTCGAAACAAAGTCCACTTCATCTTATGGCCTGCTTGATGCGCCCCACATATACCACCATGAACGGCCTTAACTGCTCGAAACGCCTCTTCCTCACTTAGGCACTTTAGGAGGACTTCATTCACTCCTTTTTTGAACAATTCGTCGTTCAAAATCAAGTAACTTAGAGCTCGATACTTTGTTCTTCGATCTGCTGGTGCATTTGGGTCTTGCAAGTATTTTACGACAGGTTTCCTCCAATCATTATCACTTAAATTACTAATGACCAATACCTCTTGCTCGAACTCCGTTCGCCTTTCCTTAAAGCTAGGGACAAACTTTCTTTTGACCTTTATTAGCTCTTTAAACTTTTTCCGAGGTAACCGGTAACCTGACGCAATTTGTGCCAAAACATTCGCTTCAGCATTCTCAATCTTAGGGATATGACATAATTCGATCTCATCAAAACTTTTCAGCATTTTGACTGCTTTCGAATGATATTTTATTAAGTTCTCACTAACACATTGGTATTCACCAGTTAATTGTTTAATAACCAACTCCGAATCCCCACGAATTAAAAGCTCTCTAGCCCCCAGATTCAGAGCCGTTTCGAGCCCTATCAATAAAGCTTCATATTCCGCCTCATTATTCGAACACTCACCTTCGATTCCCAACTTAATTTTTGTCGGGATCCCTTGGGGTGAAATTATTAAAATACCTATCCCGGTACCTTTTTTATGCCTCGAACCGTCAAAATACATTTCCCAAGGTTTCAATGTCACCACCATCTCCTGTTCTTTCGACCCACTATGATCAACCAAAAAATAAGCTATTACTTGGCCTTTCATAGCCCTCAAATGTTGGTAACTTAAAGAAAACTCAGTAAGGGCCAACGCCCACTTTCCAATTCGACTATGAAGAATGGGCTTGAACAGCATGTGCTTTATTATATCATAATGAGAAATAACAGTTACATCAATAGGTTTAATATAGTACTTAAGTTTAGTACATGAAAAATACAAACATAAACACAATTTTTCTACTAAACTATATCTAGTTTCAGCATCATTAAGGATTCGGCTCAAATAATATATAGCCCTCTCGACTCCATCTTCGTCATCTTGAGCCAATACACTGCCAATAGTTTCCTCTGATGCCGAAATGTAGAGTTTCATTGGTTTTACACGAATGAGGGGAGCCATGACTGGTGCCGTTGTTAAGCTGGCTTTTATTTCCTCGAACGCCTTCTGATGTTCTTCCCTCCATTGGAACTCTTGTTCTTTCTTGAGTCGAAGCAATGTGGAGAATACCTTGGTTTTCCCACTTAGATCCATGATAAACCTTCTCAAGAAATTGACTTTGCCCAACAAAGACTGTAACTGTTTTTTATTCGACGGTGGTTGAGTATCGAAGATTGCTTTCGCCTTGTTCTGGTCGATTTCAATGCCCTTCTTATGAACAATGAATCCCAGGAATTGCCCTGCAATTACATCGAAGGCACACTTGAGTGGGTTCATTTTTAAGCCGTACTTTCTCATTTTTTCAAATGACAACTTAAGATGTTCAATATGAACATCCTGAGATTTCGACTTTACTACAATATCATCGATATACACTTGCATAAATTTCTCAATGTATTCATGAAAAATAGTGTTCATTACCCTCTGATAAGTTGCACCGGCATTTTTAAGACCGAACGACATCACCACCCATTCATATGTTCCTAGTGCCCCTGGACACCGAAACGCAGTCTTCGACACATCATCCTCTGCAATATAAATTTGGTTATACCCCGAATATCCATCCAGTAAACTTAAATATTCATTTCCTGCAGCAGAATCTACCATCATTTCGGCCACAGGCATAGGATATTCATCTTTCGGCGTAGCCGAATTTAAATCTCTATAATCTATACAAACCCTCACTTTACCATTTTTCTTAAGTACAGGAACTACATTAGCTAACCAATCGACATACCTGGCTGTTCGTATGAACTTTGCTCCAAGTAAGCGCTCCACTTCTTCTTTAATCTTTGAGAACACTTCTGGGGCGAATCTCCTTGGAGTTTGCTTCACTGGCTTCTTGCCGGGTCGAATAGGTAGCTTTAGCTCCACTAGCTCTCGGCTTAATCCTGGCATTTCGTCATAATCCCACGCGAAGCAATCTTTGTATTCCTGCAATAAACTAACAATTCGACTTTTAAAATCTGAGTCGATCAACGAACTTACATATGTCGGCCTTTTCTTGGTTCCATCTCCCAAATCAACCTCCTCTAAAGGATCCTGAGCCTGCATCTTTAACATGGGATCTAAAGATTGCTCGAATCCAAGAGGTTTATCATCATATATACAATCAAGAACTGGCTCTGATCTGTCTTCATTAAAATGATCCAAGTCTAGGCTCTCCTCTGGTTTGCAAATTTCTTCATATTCGGCTTCCTTTGTTGTCCCTACATATTGTTCGGCCTCCAAGGCCGTCTTTATTCTTATCTCGGCCGCATAGGCCGATATTCGAGCTACGCTCGACTCAATCATCTAATTCGACAATTTTCCACTCTCTAGTGGCATTCTGAGTACGAAAATTCTTATTCCAAAGAAATCCGTACTCTAGGTGAAGGTTCATTGCATAATTAGTGGAACCTTCCATGTGTTCTTTTCCTTCTGATTCATATGGAGCAATGCTTGCCATTCGCTTCTCGAAATTCTTTCGGTCGACAAACTCCACTTCAGCTTTGTAGTAACTCTGGTCAGCATCAACATTTTCGACCACCCCATCTGGCCTCCAAATGGACAGCTTCTGGTGAAGGGAGGATGGAACAGCCCCCACCCCATGAATCCATTCTCGTCCTAGCAGCAGATTGTAGTTCGCTTTCGATGGCACTACTACGAACAAAGTAGGTCGAGAAACAGTACCTATTGTGGTTTCCACCAATAACATTCCCAAAGACTTAGAGGTCTTTCCTTCGTAATCAGTCAACATCATATTATGAGGCTGCAAATCCTCGACAGATTTCCCAATCTTCTTAAGCAGAAACTTTGGCATCAAATTTATGGCGGCCCCGCCATCAACCAAGACTTTATTGACACCTACTCCTTCAATGCGGGCCCACACAAAAAGCGGTTTCAAATGCTTTTTCATCTCCATATCTGGTTTCTTGAAAACAGCACAGTCATCTTCGACCCCTCCTTAAGTCATCACATAATAGCATAGTGGATTGTCATCATCCTCCTCGACGTAGTAATCCTCTTCATCATCAGTGATATCAGTTTTCACGTCGAACTCTTCTGGAAGGATCGAGACCAAGCTGCACATGGACTCAAACTCAGACTCCAACATTTCAAAGTTGTCCTTCATTTCGACATCTTCAGACTGTTTTTCTTTCCCTTTCACCTGGTTCGTAGTCACCCAGTTTCCAGCATTCTTCATACTCTGCTTAATCACCTGAATAGGAACCATAGGAGGTCCTCCACTTTGGCCCAAAAGTTGGTACTTGACTGGCTTCTCAGAACTGGATTGGCCTGCCTCGAAGGCTTTCTCCCTCTGGTAACGCCTCCACTGAGTTTTTGTCATTGGGTTTCGACCCAAATACGGCTTTGGGATATAGGTATAATTCTTGTTGTTTAGAGAATTATCCATATAGGCAGACCCATTTCCCAATTCGACCACCTTAACCTTGGGGTGAGGTGCCTGGCTCCTTGCCATCCACCTGTTGAACGGAACTTGACTTGGTGGCATATAAGTTCGACCACGCCCTCTTCCGAACCCAAAGGATCCCCTTCCCCCCATAAAGGGAGAATCAGCTCGTCCTCTGGACCCAAATCTAGGAGGCCTTTCAGGTATTATTGCGCGACGACGCTTCTTGATTTCAGCATCTTCTATAGCCTGAGCAACCACTTTGTCAAATACGACATTGCACCTTGGGCCCAACATCACTTCAGAGTAAGACTTTTGGCAACGCTGCAGGAATTCCAGCAGGCTTTCCTCCGACCTAGGATAAACCACCTTCTTAGCAGTTTCGACCTCTTCTTCCAAGGAAGGAGCATCCATTCCTTCTTCAGACAGTTCGACCTTCTCCATCCCTGGAGTAAGCCCCACAACTTCGATATCATCTCCTCCAGTAGCAACCTGATTCAAATCAGACAACTCAACCATCATAATCCCGACTGGTTCGACGTAATTGGCGCTGCCAATTTGCATTGGGTCTGAATCAATCTTCATAGCAGCCTTATCCTTTTATTCGAACTTGAGTCGTCCCTCTTTGATTGCAGTTTGCACCAGATCTCTGAAACGCACACAATTATTAGTCCAATGACTGAATACATTATGAAACTTACAAAACTTTTTCCCTTTCCTTTGGTCGAAAGGTACTTCTTTTTGATCAGGAGGGATTTTGATTTGCCCGTCTTTTAATAAAATATCATAAATCGCATCACATTTAGTAACATCAAAATTATACGCTTTCACAGGCAACTTACTAACACCTTTGTTCGTTTCCGCATTTTTAGATTCATAAGGCTTTAACATCCTACAAACATAAGGAGGTCCTGATACCAATTCGGCTACATCAACCTCCTGTTGTTCGACGTCGTCACAGTTGCCTTGATAAGAGTCATAATCGACTTCATACTCGCAACTTTCGACAAACGCAATTTTACCCTTCTTGGGGACTCTATTAAATTTCTCTTTTTCGAGCTTCAAATTTTCAATCTGTCTGACCCTGTCAGCCAGTTGAGCCATGTCCCTAAGATGTTGGGTATCTATCTTTTTACGAATCGAATAGTCCAAGCCTCCAGCCGCCATTTCGACTAACTCGTGTTCTGGGACCTGAGTAAAGCACTTTGACTTCATCTGCCTAAACCTATTCAAGTAATCGTCTATGGTTTCTTTGAATTTTCTTTTCACGCTAGCCAATTCCTTTAGACTGACTTTCGATTCACCCCTGAAGAACTGTTCGTGAAAAACTCTCTCTAGTTGAACCCAATTATGGATTGAATTAGGCAACAAAGTAGTAAACCAAGTAAAAGCATTTTTAGTCAAAGAACTCGGAAAATATTTCATTTTCAGGCTCTCATTATTTGCTATATCCCCTGCTTCTATTTGGTACCTAGCGATATGTTCGACCGTCGACTCTCCAGTATCCCCTGAAAACTTGGTAAATTTTGGGACTTTCCATCCCCTAGGCAGTTCTGTTTGGAGGACAAATTCGGAGAAAGCCGAAGTGAAATGGGGTGGATTTGCATAACCCACATTGAACCCATGTTGGTTCAATAACTGTTCGACTATGCCTGCTATATTTTGATGCCCCCTGACGTTATTTTGTCTGACTCTCTCGACTATCCTATCTGCATCCATATTTCGATTTATTAAAATAGGATTTTCAATGTTCGGAGGCATTTGGCCACCGGGGTTATCCAACTGATTTCGACCACCTTGCACTGCCGCCACTTCGGCATTTGCTTGAAGCGGGACATTCTGAGGAACCGCATTCACTTCGACAAAGTTATTCGCCGCCGCACCCACAGGATTCGCCACCTCGTTTCGAGGGACTCCAAAAGCGTCAGCAATTCGACCCATTTGTCTAGTCAACTACTGATACGACTCATTCGTGTTTTGGATTAAAGGGTTAAACACATTTCCTATTTGTTGGGCCAACATGTTCACCATTTCATGGTTACTATCATCCATTTGTTGCCTCAATACGTTAACGGAGGTATTTGTCAATGAAGTCCCTAAATGGTTGACACTCGCCCCTGCCATCCCCTGAGGGTAAATATTGTTTCGACCCCCAACATTAGAGGCCGAAGCCTGGTGTTGATTCCTCGGGGATCCGACTGACATCACGTTATCTGAATATACAGCAGGGAATGTCCCCACTTCAGCCATTAACCCTGGAGGCATCCCAAATGGCGGATTCACCGGCATGTTCACCGGTTGAGAACGAGATGCCCCAGCAACCATTTGTCATACGACTGGAGTCGTCGGGGATTGTACTGTAGCCGCTTGTGATACCACAGGTATAACATTTTCGGCCACATTAGTCGTTGTTGCCTGTGCCGTTCCAGAATTCAAGGCATTTCCCTCAACATTCACTCCAGCACTGGGATTTCCGGCCTGATTTGCCGAAGGTCCAGTATTCGCGGGTGGGGAATTACCACTTCTTGATCTACCATTCGCCATACTTACTAATCTTCCACTTCTTAAACGCATAAACGTGGGTTAAGTAAGTTTGAATGATAACCGAATTCAACACCTATTTTCACAAAGAAGTCCCACTGGGCGTGCCAATTTGTTTACACCAAATTTTGGCAAACACAAATAAAGAATCCAAAGATCAATCTGGGACCGGATTCGAGTCCTCTTGGGTTCTTTGGTGAAAATGAATTAAATTTAATCAAACAAAACTAAAGAAACTTAATAATAAATTAGAAATGAACCAGTAAACTCGACTTAAATGAATAAAAACATAAGTAAACTTTCTGAATAGTAATAATGAACTATAAATGCAAAGTGTTACACGAATCCCTACTTTTTCACTCTAACTTGGCTTGTAATCATTATGATCGATTGTAAGCGCTTGAGAGTTTTCGAGTAAAGATTGTGAACCCCGTTTCTTTCTACAAACCTGCTATTTATAGACTTAAAATGTAACTAACTTCTAACGGTCAATTAATACAACTATTACAAGTGTCTTCTGAACACGGCTTCGTCTTACACGTGTCTTTCTACTCCATACGTGTCCCTCGTGAATTATCTTCAAGAGACAACCGGCTTCTCGTATGGAATTTTCCGTGTCTCGAAAAAATACTTTGCAGTCGAAGTCGTTGAACACTTGATAAATTTCCTTGATTCTCTTCACTTTCGACTTCTTAGGTCGAATCTAGTGTAAGTCCCAATCGATATATGCGAACATAGGTCGAAATTATATGCAATTAACAATTGTACACTAATTTTTTAGTATATTTTTCTTTAGTATAAACATTTGGTACTGGTCACCCTTTGAATATACCTACAGATTCGAGATTTAGTCATAATTAAGGCTTCTCATCCCTCATTCAGAGTGTATTGTGTGGGATCAAAGCACATATTTTATATTTTATGTTTCTTTAATAAAAATTATTTTCAATTATTTGTTAATTATATGTTTAAATAGTAATGCACTCTCAATATTATGTAAAACGATGAAAATATATAATTAGAGCTGAATAATTTAGTCCGTGTTTGTGTAAAGTCATCTATAAAAGTAAAACGACTTTTATAGAGTTGTATTTATCTCTTGCTTTCATGTTTTGGCCATGAAAGTAGTGTTTTCAGTTGAAACTTTATGCGGAGTGTGTTAATGAAAGTTTAATGTCGAAACGTATTCTTAGTGACACATATAAAAGTTATATTATTTATTGCATAATGAGTATTTAATTAGTTAATATGTAGTTTGTAAGAGCATTTATTTTTTTAACTTATTTATGAATTAAGATAAGAGTTTAATGGATATGCACTGACAGTGTAAAATAGTTTTACACAGACATCCAATTGAATTCTGCCAAATCAGAAAATATATTATTCTTTTAATTAAAATTAAAGTCAAATGTAATTATCTCTCCTATGTGGAATGTTTTGATTGGATGACTGTGTAAAACTATTTTACACTGTCAGTGCATATCCATTAAACTCTTAAGATAATAATTTATCTTATTCGATAAATTTTTATAGTTTTAAAGAAAGTAAAAAATTATAAAACCTCATAAGACAATTTTGCAAACACAAATCGTTCAACCTAATGAATGTCTATTACAGTAGTTAAAATTAAATCTTTGGATCCCTGAGATTTCGTCCTTAAGAAATGCATTTTATGATAGACCTTTAGCTTTCACTACACTTGATAGAACTTGATTCCCTCAGTAGATGATACATGTGGTTAACACAAATAAATTATAAGGACTTAGTTAAAACAAATTTAAACTCGTGTACCATAATAATGTGCAAAAGTGAAAGTTGGTTAAGAATGATTGTTATTTTTTATCCATGAAGAAACATTGTAGCTATATCAAATATAATTTCATTTAGGAAGTTTATTAAATACTTCATTGTATACTACATTTTTAGTCTATTGTAGATGAGTGCAACAACGATAAACTCATAGGAGGTTATGAACTCATATTAAATATTATTAGAAAAAATATTTGAAATCAAAATTATAAAATTAAACTATTTTGACAAATAAATTTAATTTAATTATTCTATTATTTTTTATAACTAACATGACATGCATAACATATATATTTAATATATATCTCCTAATTTAAACTTAGTTTTAAATATATTTAATTTATTTATCATCATATATATAGTTAAATAGAAATATTACTCTATGATAATTTTAACTATCAATAATTATTTAACAAAAAATATTTTTTATTTTAAATCTACTTTATCTAATTAATTAATTATAAATATTATTTATAATTGGCTTAATAGCTCTTTTGGTCCCTCACTTATCACGATTTTGCGCTTTAGGTCCCTTTATAAAAAAATTAGCAAAATTAGTCTCTCACAATTACACACTTTTGCCGCTTTAGTCTCAAATAAGGATATTTTTGCAAAGAATTAAGCCATGTGGAGGATCAAAATTGTTAATTTTTTTTATTGGGGACCAAAAGTGCAAAATCGTGATAAGTGAGGGACCAAAAGAGCTATTACACCTTTATAATTAATTAATTTTAATTCTTAATATTTGTCAACTCAAGTTTTTTTTTAAATTATAACTATTATTATTTAATATAGGTATTTTTGTGTATATTTAATGTAGGTAGTTGAATAGCTTTTGACAATACAATTTTTTTTTTCAGTTTTTAATCTTATTATTTAATATATTTATTACAAAGATAATTTGTTATTACTTAATGCACTATAATACATGTAATCTTTACTAATGTATTTAATGTAATGGTTCAAGTGTGCTTTACTTATATATAATTAAGGCCGAGTGTGGTCTAAAATAATAATTTATAAATAAAAATTTACCGACGGTTGAAAACTATTGATAACTTGATGAAAGATTTCAACAGGTTACTTATCGACAATTTTTGATCGTCAGTATACTTAGTGGCGAATACAAGGTGAGATATGGTCATGCCATAGTCACCTCCAACATCTTGGCTTTGTTTGTTATATAATACCATATAACATTTTACGTGACACTAGGGGTGAACATGGGTCGGGTAGATCCAATGAATCCGTCCAACCCAATCCGATCCAATAGAAAAAATACGGGTTGGATCGGGCAATCGGGTTAATCGGATGGATTTTACTACAATCCAATCAAGTTCGGATCGGATTTCGGATTCAGTTCAAATCCATCCAACCCAACCCAGAATCCATACATATAATAATAATTTTTTTGTAATTTTACTCATACTTGGAGTGCTAGTGTCGGAGTGATGATTTTGAAACTTTGAGACTTAAGTATTTGTAGTTATTTGTCATATTAGAACTTAGAGTATTTGTTCGTAGTTATTTGTTACATGTTTATATATAGTTATTTGGCATGTTGGAGACATCTATTATCTAAGTTCTAAGTATCATGCCATGACATTTAGTGTTGTTTTTCATTTTTTAGGTACTATTTACGTTAGATTGTTTCATGTCATTTAATAATGAAGTTTTTTATTTTCATGATATTTGGCTATATGTCATTTATGGGGTACTATTTCATGCTATTTGATATGATTTTTTGTGTCTTTTTCATGCTATTTAGTATTTTTTATAACTTTTTCTGAATTTATAATAATTTTTGCAAGACTTTTTAATATTTCAGATATATTATTATTTTAATATAGTGACCCAATCAATCCATCCAACCCAATCCGAACTTCGTCGGGTTGGTTCGGATCGGGTCCGAAGAAGAAATTCGTGAAATCCAACCCAACCCAACCCAGACAATTTTGATCGGTTTTTATTTTGACAAAAATCCATCCAACCCAACCCATGTGCACCCCTACGTGACACCACCCTTAATATTATAGAAATATTATATATATATATATGTGTGAAATTGTCAGTATTCAAGTAAGATGTATATGCTAGTTATTATTCATTGTACTCAATTTATTTATAAAAATATTAAACATATATCAAATTTGTTACACAAGCTATGTAGGTGTAAAATTGATTTTTAAAAAAAAAAAGTCATGTACACATTAATTTGGTCTCACCAGCCCAAATCAAAAACCTGCCTCCACTACTGGATATACCAGCACAAGCATTTTTTTTTGGCGGCATAACTAACGACCATAACCGTCGATAAGTTATACAAAGTTCGGCCATAACTCGGAGAAAGAGGGTCCCCTCCACTCATGTGATTCTATTTCGACTATTGAGCAAGTTGAACAAATGATAAATGATTTCTAAGTTTTGTGAAAAAATAACTTCACATTACAAATTTGTATTATCCATATGTCATTATACATAGAGTTTGGAAGACCATCGCATATTTAAGAGGTTTTCAAATGCACTCACATCACAAAAAATATCATATTTTGGTAGGCATAGAGTTTGAGAATACATATGTAAGTATAATTAAATATTAATTGAATTACTTGACACATATTAATGTAATTCTAACAACAAAGTTTATTTGTGCGTAACAAGTTTGAGGGGATATATATGAGTTTAATCTCAATAGTTTTTTTGTTTTGTTACAAAGTTTAATCTCAATAGTTGTTAACTCTGTTGTGAAATTATGGGTTTACATAGTGGATGAGATCAAGCCCAATGGACGAATATTTGGTGCATGTGATATATCAAACGCCACTGCCCTGAGCCCCTGACATAAGAGCCAACAATTGAAGATGCTCATTTGGAGCCTTAGTATCCACAAATGCCTTTAACATTTAGTAGATCTTCTAAAATCAAAATAGAAAGCCCATAGAACAAACACTAATTAATCTCAAAAAATTGCTTAAATCCATATACTCAATGGATGTCATGTTTGGTTGCGCATTTAGAATCCATATTACACCTCAGAATCATAATTACAATATAATACTTCTCCGTTAGCAGGTGATTTGTAGTGTGTGCCCAACACATCACACAACTAAAACTCCAAATATTATAAATTAAATATTTATACTAGAATGAATGATGATGAGACATGTATTAGATTTTTGTCAGATAGAAAGGGAAATTAAAGAATGTCAAATAATTGGAAAAATTGCACAAATGGGAAACAATGTTGAATTGAGAAACTCTTTTTTAAATTCATTAATTTTAATTAAGAATGTGAAAGATTAATTAATAACAAATGAATTTTATGAAAATATTTAAATCAAATAATCACACAATCTTAATTTTTTCATTTGATTTAAAATAGCAACTTTATACCAATCTTTGAGTGAAAAGTCAAAGCTGGTGGATAAGTCTAAAAAGCCAAAAAAGACTGCCCCACTCGCAAAACGGCGTAGTAAGGAAGCGAGGGTATTTCCGTCAGACTAAATCTCAACGGCTACTTGCATATAAATTGAACATTCTCGTTTATTTTTCAGATCACATACAATCTTCTCTGACTCTCTCTCTCTCTCTCTCTCTCAATCTCTCTCGTTCTTCGAAGCTCTGAGGCTCACAATCGATCACCACCGCGCGCCGCCACTAACATTCAACATTCTCTCTCTGACACCATCGATCACCACCGCACGCCGCCATTAACATTCAACATTCTCTCTTTTTCTTTATCATATCTTTTTCCATTGATTTTGTCTCCATCTTCTTGTACTGTAGGGTTTTTCTCGGATCATCTTCTTCCGTCTCCGATCATGGACGCGGCGGGAACGTGGACCTCTCCGATCAAGTTCAAATCCCGATCCCTCTTCCATCACAGGAAGAGTTCCCAGGAAAACGTAACCCCTCAAACCCTTGATTTTACCGATTTGGGAATTTTCTTGTTGAATTTCTTGAGTTCTCACTCACTCAATCTTGGTGTTTTCTTGGAACAGTTGGACAGGTTTATTCCGAACAGGTCAGCCATGGATTTCAGTTACGCTCACTACATGCTGACGGAGGGAAGGAAGAACAAGGAGGAGCCGGTGGTGACGTCGCCGTCCAAAGAAGCATACCGCAAGAAACTCGCCGAGGCTTTCAACATGAACCGGACGCGAATCTTGGCCTTCAAGAACAAGCCGCCTCAACCTGTTGAAGCCATACCCAGTGATTTCTTTTCCCCTTCTCCTCCTCAATCCAAATCTTCCAAGCCCAGACGACACATTCCTCAGGTATTTTGATTTGCTTTGTGTTTCTGTGCTTGATTCTTGATTCTAATCAAATGTTTCGAATTGCACTCTAACTGTTTGTGAAAATTCCTTTTTGTTTTTCAGAGTTCTGAGAGGACATTGGATGCCCCTGATATAGAAGATGACTTCTACTTGAATCTACTTGACTGGGGTAGCAGTAATGTGCTGTGCATTGCCCTTGGAAACATTGTGTATCTCTGGAATGCTTCTGATAGCTCCACTGCAGAACTTGTTACTGTGAATGAGGAAGAAGGCCCCATTACAAGTGTTAGCTGGGCCCCTGATGGACGCCATTTAGCTGTTGGTTTGAACAATTCCATTGTCCAGTTGTGGGATTCTACTACTTCTAAACTGGTAAATACAAAATGCCATGCTTCTCATTTGTTATCCTTATGCATTCTGATGGTTTTAACATGCTACTTTTGTCATCTTTTGTGCTGAACTGTTGTTGATTATTGTAAAATTGAAAATGCTGATGATGCATTCTGATGATTTTAACATGGTTTGATTTGGTGTGTGCAGCTGAGAGTACTCAGGGGTGGACATCGAGGAAGAGTAGGATCACTGGCTTGGAACAATCACATCCTCTCAACAGGAGGAATGGAGGGTAGGGTGGTTAACAATGATGTGAGAATAAGGTCTCACATTGTTGAAACCTACAGAGGACATAACCAGGAGGTGTGTGGGCTCAAATGGTCTCCCTCAGGACAACAATTGGCAAGTGGAGGCAATGACAATCTTGTTCACATATGGGACAGGTCAAGGGCCTCTTCCAACTCGCCGACCCGTTGGCTACACCGGTTCGAGGAGCATGTAGCTGCTGTGAAGGCACTGGCCTGGTGTCCATTTCAGGGAAATCTTCTAGCTTCTGGTGGAGGAGGGAGTGACCAGTGCATCAAGTTTTGGAACACACATACTGGTGCATGCTTGAACACTATCAACACTGGCTCTCAGGTGTGTGCCCTTCTTTGGAGCAAGAGTGAGCGGGAGTTGCTTAGCTCGCACGGTTTCACCCAGAACCAGCTCACTCTCTGGAAATACCCTTCTATGCTGAAGATGGCAGAGCTCAATGGACATACCTCCAGGGTGCTGCACATGGCTCAGAGTCCAGATGGGTGTACTGTGGCCTCTGCAGCAGCTGATGAGACTCTTCGATTCTGGAATGTTTTTGGAACTCCAGAAGCAAGCAAACCATCTCCAAAGCGAAACCGCGAGCCTTTCGCTGATTTCAACCGTATCCGTTGAAGATTACATGTAAACTTTGTGGAGTGCTGAAGATCATTGGTATTGGGGGTAGGCATTGTATAAAATCGTTAATTTTCTTTCATTTTTAACTTACTCTATTCTTTACAGAATTGTATACACAGTGTGCAAATTGGTTGCACAGTTTATTGTTTATAACCCATTCTTTACAGAATTGTATACACAGTGCGCAAATTGGTTTGCGCAGTTTATAGTTTATATGAATTATTGGATTTTTTTCACTTTGGTGTTACAGAAAGGATTTTTTTCACAAGTCACCTTATATTTTTAGAAGGCACTGACTTATTTCTGATATTATCTTTTGAAACAACTCTCAAACTATTATTCTATACTATACTATATTTTTTTTCTTTGCAATGAACTGCATTAATGGGAGTAAAGGGGGGGGGGGGGGGTACTCAACCCTTAATACAATCAAGAGAGACTCAATAAAACAAGAGTGAGCAAAAAGCAAAACAAACTAGACAACCAGAAATGTAACACCGCGAAAACAGGACATCCGACAAATTCCATGACAGTAACAGCATAATCAGTAAGTCGCATCCCACCAAAACCAGTGAACTTTAATAACGATCCACCCCCTGCAAGCCTCATGACAGCGTAGAGAATTCCATCCACAAAATCAACCACGCTATGAGTAACCACGGAATAATCCAAACATCATGATGCGATGTTATCTCTGCAATAACTACAATACAGCAGGAAAAAAATGCCAAAATGCCACAATCACATATCAGCTAAACACAGAAGAGGTTCATTGAACCATTCATATACTATATACTATTTTCGAAATAAAAAAGTGGCAACTCCGACAAGTGGAACTTCATTAGATAATGTTGACCTGTAGGCCTTGGAATAGCCTTTCAAAAAGAAGGGTTCAACACTATGGTTTTGAGTTTCGTTATGATGTGAGTTTCAAGGATTATTGGTTTTTTTTTTTCAATATTCGTGAGTTCCTTTCAGTTGTACCTAAATTAATGGGGAGGGGGGGGGTCCAACCTTTTTCCAAATGTCTCTTTTAATGCAACTGGTGATCTTATTGGAGATTAATTGGAAATGTGTGTTGATGATAACAAATAGGTTGCTTAGTGATGTGAGAATATTGATTAATCCAGACTCTCATTTCTACTTTGTTTGGCTGTGTAGACTAGGAATGTTAATACAAAGCATCTCTTAGGAGAACTTCCATCATTTGTTTCTAGAATATCTGTCCTGCATAATTTGAACTAAATGAAGCTGTTGTGTAACAAAAATAAAATGAAGCTGCTGTAGCTTGAACTGACGGCCAATAATATAGTGGCTAAATCTTCTTTTATGCAGAATAATATTCTAATTTTCTACTGAATCAAACAATTTATGTTTCATTTTAGTCTCCCCTCACCCACAGCATGTCAGTTTTATGTTTCTATACTAAATCAATCAAGTTGTGCTACTCTTTTCCTTTCTCTTTAGTGGCTTTACTTATTCTTTCATTATTGGCTTTTTCTTTTACTTATGCACTTGATGATTTGGTCACTGAAACTGATAAATCAAAGTTTACTATCAACTTTCGTTTCTGAGCCTCTTGCTTCATTGTTCCTTGGTGTGATGGATTTGGGCAATGATGTTAGATTCACAGTACCCCTACTCTGCAGCTCCCATATGCAAGAGATTTTGATATTTGATTGAATCCTAACCCTCCGTTGTTAGCTGCTGGGAACAAATTCTTTTTCTCCTTCGTTATCTGTATTGTTTCAAATTTTATATTTACTCTCTCTCTCTCTCTCTCTCTCTCTCTCTCCCTCCCTCCCTCCCTCTCTCTCTCTCTCTCTCTCTCTCTCTCTCTATATATATATATATATATATATATATATATATATATATAAGAAACCCCTTGGTTGTTTGTGAGTTGAATTTGTGCTAGGTTTTCAAGGAAATGGCTTGTGGAGGAGCAGGCCATTCTCTGTAATGCTAAGGTTGTTATCATCTTCTCCATAATCAAATAATTGTTTTAGGAGGAGATGGAGCATGACCCAGGGAGATTGCTAACAGTGGAGGCGGTGGGTTTGATGAAGCGTGCTCTATTTTTCATCTCTGTAAACTTTTTGGTCTAAAAGTATCATCTTCTGTATTTCTTTTAGATTCTTATAATATTAACTTGCAGTTTCAGATGAGGTTAGAAGTCATATAAAACAGTGAAGAGGTTACTAACCCATGAGAGAAGAAATCTTAAGATTTAAACAAGGTAAAATTGAAGCTCTATCAAATGAATTTTCACAGATTTTATTGTAATATCTTATTATCAGTGTTCTTCTGTAATGGAGGCCTTTATTGCTCACTTCATTGGCTTGGTATGAGGTTATGTTAGCATTTTCCAAAGCATATTTTGGGATGGCATTATCACTGCTTTCTTTAATGAATAGGTTTGTGATTGTCATCATCCTTCTCTTAGATATTTAGAAGATTTGTCTAAACTACTCTGCAAATCTCTTCACAAATTGTTTGGAACTATTACCTGCATTCTTTTGGGAACTTTAAATCTGCTATCCCTTTTGCTCAATAGTTTTAGGCTTTTATCTCTTAAATTGTTTGGAACCCAAACTATTGACCATTCAAAAAGTAATGTTTTTTTTCTGGTGAGTTCTGAAACTTGAAAAGGAAGTGATGGGTTAGATGAACCAACCAGAGTAAACTTAGAGATAAAGAAAGAAACAGTCTGCAATTGTATTGATTGAAAAAGGAAATACAAGGTAACAGAGAATAAAGAAAGTGTTGATAATGGATATTATCAACCCCAAAAGCACTAACGGCTTCGCTCTCACTAGTGTGAGCCTATTTCTCTTCTCTCTCTATAACAGAAAAATAATGATCTATCATGATGATTCCTCATTCTACTCTCCCTCTTATATCCTAACAAACTTAATATTCCCCTCCTCAAATAACTGCCAGCTCAGCCTCTTGTAGAACCTTCCCACGCTTCCTCTTGTAAACTCTCCAAACCTTGGGCTTCTGATTGTTCTCATCTAGGCCCACATCCTTGCTATCATCTAGGGCCGTTTCATTACTGAGTTTTCTATCAATTCCACCTTCCTTAGTTACAGCCTTGTCCTCAAGGCTAAAGTCTGGAAATTGTCCTTGAATGAAAGCATCATCTTCCCAAGTAACATCATCAGCAGATTTGTTCTTCCACTGGATAAGACTTTGGGGCACTGAGACCCCTCCCTGAGTGATAATCCTTGAGCCCACAACCTGCTCTGGATAAATGTCATCCACAGGATTGAGCTCCAGCTCCTTAGGAAGTTCTCCTTGCACAGAGTAATCTCCAATAGCTTTCTTCAACAAGGATACATGAAATACAGGATGTATCTTGGACTGAACAGGTAACTGAAGCTTGTAAGCAACCTCTCCCACTTGTGCTATGATCTTAAAAGGTCCATAAAACCTTGCAGCCAACTTAGGATTAATTCTCCTTGCTACTGAATGCTGCCTGTGAGGTCTTAGCTTGAGAAAGACCCATTCCCCAACCTCAAAGTGAACCTCCCTTCTCTTTTCGTCTGCATACTTTTTCATTTGCTGTTGTGCCCTCAACAAATGAGATTTCAGCTAATTCAGCGCCTCATCTCTATCACTCAACTCCATAGCCACAGCAGCAACTTTTGTCTCATTGCTCAGAAAACGAATGATACTTGGTGGTTGCCTACCATAGACCACCTCAAAAGGAGTCTTGCCAATGGACACATGAAAGGTGGTATTATACCAGAATTCAGCCCATGGTATCCAATGAGACCATGTCTTAGGTTGTTCAGAAGCAAAGCAACGCAAGTAACTCTCTAAGCATCTGTTTGTGACTTCGGTTTACCCATCAGTCTCTGGATGGTAGGCTGAACTCATCTTCAACTGAGTACCCTGCAGTTTGAAAAGTTCCATCCAGAAATGGCTTACAAATAAAGAGTCCCTATCACTAATGATTGTCAAAGGAACACCATGTAACCTGACTATCTCCCTCACAAATAGCTCTGCCACCGATTTTGCAGTGTAAGGATGCTTCAACAGTAAGAAATGGCTATATTTGGATAGTCTGTCCACTACCACCAGCACAGCCTCAAATCCCTTGGATTTAGGTAATCCAGTGATAAAATCTAGTGAAAGGTCTTCCCAAATAGCATTTGGAATAGGCAAAGGTTGAAGAAGACCTCCGGGAGATGTTGCTGCATATTTCTGTCTTTGGCAAATGTCACAAGACCTGACAAAGTCTCTGACCCTTTTCTGCATTCCCGGCCAATATAGGTTAGCTGCCAACCTTTTGTAGGTTCTAAGAAACCCAGAGTGCCCTCCCGTAGGTGTTGCATGAAATTCTTGCAGTAGTAAGGGAATGGAAGGAGAATTAGGGGACAACACCAAGCGTCCTTGGTAGAATAGAATGTCTTGCTGGATGGTGAACCCTGGCTTAATTCCAGGATTCATTTTGACTGCCGCCACTGTTTCTTGCAGCATAGGATCTTGTCTAACTTCCTGTAGCAACTTCTCTCCATCCAACCATGTAGGATAAGATAGCAAAGCAGTCAACTCCACATCTCCATGGCACCTTGACAAGGCATCAGCTACCTTATTCTCTAGACCTGGCTTATACTTCACCTCAAATTGATACCCCAGAAGCTTAGCCAACCAACACTGTTGATCAGGAGAAGTCACCTGTTGCTGCAAAAAATGTTTCAAGCTCTTATGATCAGTATAGACCACAAAAGGTTTGCCTAAGAGGTAATGTCTCCAATGTTGAATGGCAAGCACCAAAGCCATAAGCTCCTTCTCATACACAGATTTGGCCAGATTTCCCTCAGATAAAGCCTTGCTGAAGTAAGCTATTGGTTGCCTCTTCTGCATCAGGACAGCCCCAATCCCTCTCCCTGCAGCATCACATTCCACCTCAAAAACCACAGAAAAATTAGGTAACACGAGCACTGGAGGTGTAGTCATAATCTGCTTGAGTAAATTGAAAGCATCTAAGGCTTCTTTTCCCCAAACAAAGTTGTTCTTCTTAGTCAATTCAGTTAGAGGCATGGCAATCTTGCCATAATCTTTAACAAATTTTCTGTAATACCCTGTAAGCCCCAAAAAGCCACGAACTCCTTTAACATTTTTAGGTTCAGGCCACTCCAAGACACAACGAATTTTGTCTGGATCTACTGCCACACCATCTCCAGATATGACGTGGCCAAGGTACTCTATGTGACTGCAGCCAAACTTACATTTGGTCTTGTTGGCCACAAAGCAATGGTTCTCCAAGACTGACAAAACTGTCTTCAAATGCCCCAAGTGCTCTGTTTCAGACCTGCTGTAAACTAGGATATCGTCGAAGAATACCAACACAAAACTTCTGAGAAAAGGTCTGAAAATATCATTCATTGTGGCCTGAAAAGTAGCTGGTGCATTCATCAATCCGAAAGGCATTACAAGATACTCATAGTGTCCATTATGAGTTCTAAAAGCGGTTTTCTGAATATCATCTTCGTGAACACGAATTTGATGGTATCCCGCCTTCAAATCTAGTTTAGAAAAGACAGTTGCTCCATGCAATTCATCCAACAATTCATCTACAATGGGAATGGGGTACTTATCTGGGATTGTAGCTTTGTTCAATGCCCTATAGTCCACACACATTCTCCAAGAGCCATCTTTCTTTTTGACTAAGATAACAGGACTAGAGAATGCACTCATGCTGGGCCTGATTATTCCTGCGGCTAACAACTCTGCCACTTGTTTATCTATCTCTTCTTTTTGATGGTGAGGGTATCTGTATGGCCTTCCATTTACAGGACCATGCTCAGGAAATAACTTGATCTAGTGCACTTGACTTCTTTCAGGAGGCAAGGTGATCTTCTCTTGAAACACCTTAGAGAATTGACTTAGTAGATTAGTCAATTCATGATGACCTGCTGCTGTTTGAGCAGTCATCTCAGCTCCAGGTTGAGTCCACCACCAGTCTTCCTTTTCTCTTCTATGATTATCCTCTAAGAAAGAGTGCAATCCACTTTGTGTCTCTTGGTTTCTTCCCTGACCCTGCAGATTGATCATTTTTCCTTCATACAGAAATTGCATTGAAAGTTCCTTCCAATCTGACACCACCTTCCCCAGAGTTTTCAACCAAGATACTCCCAACACAACATCTAATCCTCCCAGCTCCAACACCAGAGCATCCACAGCAAAGATTTGAGGTCCTAAATCGATTCTGACCCCTTCACAGATTCCCTGAGAAAGAACCTTGTGACCATCGCCTAATTTGATTTTCTTTGTTGTACGAGTCACCGGCAATCCTAAAGCTGTCGTGACTTCTGGCGAAATGAAATTATGACTGGCGCCACTATCAATTAGAACCATCACGTCGACGCTAGCAATCGTCCCAGAAATCTTCATCGTGTGACACTCACCCATGCTGCCCAACACCCCTATCAGCTTGCACTCAGCCTCAATCTCCTCATCTTCTTCCTCAGCTTCAGTGGCCTCGAGAGCTATTATCTCCCCCTCATCGTTCAATCCCTCATCGTCACCCAGAATTAAGACTCGCATCGAGCGTTCAGGGTACTTGTGGAGAGTGGGATGATACTTACCTCCGCACTTAAAACATAACCCCTTTGCTCGACGATCCGCGATTACATCGCTCTGGATGCTACGAACCCCTTTCCACCGTTCAGACGACAGTGTGTGGCTGGTGTTTTCTACCTTTCTGCCCGTAGAACTCATCGATGACGTCGAAATTGAGTTTGACCCAGTGGAACCCGAGAAACCCGTTTTTTGGGTCAGGGTCGGGTTGCTCCAACTCGTGGTAGGTCGGGTAAAAGGCTTGGGCTGCAACTCGGTTGATTCAGTGCGGCCCATGCGATTTTTTCCATAGCATCGGGCTCCGTCGTCGTCCTCATCCTTCAGCCCATCCTCGACATCTTTGGCCATCTTCATCAGTTGCATCCGATTATGAGGATTCAAGGTTCTTACCCGTCGTCAGATTTTCTGCTTCAAACCACTCATGAAATAACCCAGGTACTGCTCCTCTGGCAAACGTCCCACTTGTGATGAGAGCAGCTCAAACGCTTCAACAAATGCCTCCACGGATCCGGTTTGACGGAGTGTAGACAACTCCTCGAACGGATTCTCCAACCTCCTTCCTCCATATCTCGCAATCAGAGCTTTTTTCAATTTCTCCAACGAAAGATCATCCTCTGTTTCCAACAGCAAGTTGAACCAGTGTATTGTCGAGCCTTCCATGCTCAATCGAGACAGCTTCACTCGCATCTCGTCCGGGGTATTTTGCACATCAAAGTAAATCTCAGCGCGCGTGATCCATGCCACAGGGTCCTCACCTTCAAACACTGAAAGTTTCACCTTCTTCCCGGCAAGACGAGACTCGTTCTGCGATGATGCTTCGACAGAGGTCTCACCTTCCTGGGTTACTCCCTTCTGGCTGATCTGCTTGCTGAGTTCAGATAAAACCAAACTCTGTTGTTGCATCTGCTGAGCATGTTGTTGCATTTGGATTGCAAGTTCTTGCAACGTGGTGGTCACGTCCCCCATCTGTGTCTCCAATGCATCAATTCGATCTTCCATTTTGAGTCTCGTTAGCATCTACGTTCACTGGTTCCAGCAGTGTATTGATCTGGCAGGTCGGACCAATTGATGGGTTAGATGAACCAACCAGAGTAAACTTAGAGATAAAGAAAGAAACAGTCTGCAATTGTATTGATTGAAAAAGGAAATACAAGGTAACAGAGAATAAAGAAAGTGTTGATAATGGATATTATCAACCCCAAAAGCACTAACGGCTTCCCTCTCACTAGTGTGAGCATATATCTCTTTTCTCTCTATAACAGAAAAATAATGATCTATCATGATGATTCCTCATTCTACTCTCCCTCTTATATCCTAACAAACTTAATATTCCCCTCCTCAAATAACTGCCAGCTCAGCCTCTTGTAGAACCTTCCCACACTTCCTCTTGTAAACTCTTCAAACCTTGGGCTTCTGATTGTTCACATCTAGGCCCACATCCTTGCTATCATCTAGGGCCGTTTCATTACTGAGTTTTCTATCAGGAAGGGTTCAACAATTTTTCTTATGTTTTCTTGGGGGTTTTGCAATTTTGCACTAAGGATATTTTTTTTGTTGCATCTTTTGCTTTTGATATTTGCTGATTTCTTCCAGATCTTTTCACACCTTCTAATCGGTTTTGTTGGGGCTGATGCAGGTGCTTGTGCCGATGTTTTGGGTGAATGCAATATGAAAGTAAGTACGAGCCTGAGAGAGAATAAAGCTTGCTTCATTTTTCTGCTGACAACTGCAAGTTGCTATATTCTATCATAGTTAATCTAATATGTGAATGGGTTATTGAGTTATTAGGAAGTTAGCTAAGTATTAGAAAAAAGCAAGGGAATGATGGATATCATTTGTTCAGACAACACTAAAAGCATGCATCTTGAAGAACTAATCCACTGGCTCTCTTAAGCATATGGATTACTACTACCCTGGAGTTGACAAAGTCTGTTTTAAACTAGTGTAAGAGGAAAACATGAAAATCAAGTTTAGAGTTTATATATACTAGATTTATTACAAATTACTTCCTCTGTTCTTAATTGATAAATATGTCCTTTTTTTTAGTTTACTTCATTTTCTTTGAGAGAGGAAATATGTCCTTTTTTGTTTTCTTAATTGGTAAATGATGCTTTTTCTTTTTCATATCTTGTAGAGTCGAAGTACAAGTAGCCGAGAAGAAGGCAGGTTAAAATTGAGATTAGGATGTGGGAAGAGGCTGCTAAGGAGTATAAGGAGCTTCTGATGGACATGTGTGAGCAGAAGCTGGCATCTAATTTGCTATACATGAAGTCCCTCTTTCTTGGCTGGTTTAAGCCTCTGAAGGATGTCATTGCCAAGGAGCAGGAAATGTACAGAAACGGGAAGAAGAAGATTTTCTATTCACCTTACTTTGATCAGTTTCCTCCTGAGAGAAGATGGTTGTCATCACAATGCATAAGACTATCTTTAATGGTGTTGAAAGGGGGGTGTTTAGTGTTGAAAGGGGTAAATAATGGTGTTGAATTGAAGTGTTGAAAGTTGAAAGGGAGAGAGGAGTTGAAAAAATTCAACATAGTTGAAACCTGTGTGTGGGACCAAGTGGAGAGAGAGAGGGGCTGCAGATCAACACGTGGCTCCGTTTGATTGGTCCGGGCGATTTTCGTTTATCCTAATCTTTCCAACTCAATTATTTCATTCAAAATTTTTTTTTTAAAAATATAATTTTTTTACCAAAATTCATGATTTTTTTTATCTCTATAAATAGAGACTTGGTTCGTTTGATTTGGACACAGAAAAAAAAAAACCAAGTTTTCCATCATCTTATTCATCTTATTATCTTTCTATTATCCCCTTTGCTTTGAAATAAAATATATTATTGTGTGCTTAGTTTATTTTCTTCCATTTGAAGTTAATAAAATAAAATAAATTATTGTTTATATTTTTTTAAAAAAATATTAAATTGTTAAGTGTTTTAATTTAATTTACGTTAAAAAAATATTACGTTAATTTAATTTAATTTAAAAAAATAAAAAAAACATTAAATTAAATTAAATCGATAATAGTTTATTTAATTTAATTTTTATAGAAAATTTTAATTTTATGAAATCATAAAAAGAAAAATATAAAATTAAATCAAAATATGAAATAAAAAAAGTTGTGGGGTAGGGGGTAGGGTGTTGAATGAAAAACCATTGGAGTGGGTAAAAGTTGAATGAAGTGTTGAACTGGAGAGAGAAGGTGATGTGAAGTGTTGGGAAGAGAAAAAGTGGAGTGTTGAGGGTGTTGAATGTTGAAACCATTGGAGATGGTCTAAGTTGATGGGGTTGTTGATGACTGGAACTGAGCATGCCAGTGATCAGCGGCGGAGGCAGGAATTTGAGAAAGGGGGGACTGGGATTTAAATGAGTGCAATTTGTATGAAAATTTCAAACTCCTTCATTGAAAATTAAATCTTAAATAAGACTTTTTACAAACAGTTGGTGTGCATAATTTCTATCACTTTTTTTCCAAGCATAACACAAGCACCACAAATTCAATATCATATAATCAGACCAATTAAGCAACAAAAAAGAGAATTGAACCAATCAATTGAGTTTAAACTTATGAAAATTTAAATATCCATAAAAAGCCATAAATGAGAGAGAAAATAAAGAGGTTCTAAATGTTATATGAGTTAAGCAAAATTCCTAATTCTTTCTCTTTGCCTTGTTGGAGATTGAGTTTTTTTGTCAAAGAAGCAAGCATCATTAAGGCTTAAAGGCCAAAAGGTGGACTACATCCACGGGCCAGGGCCCAATACAAATGGTCACTCAATGCTCTGAAGAGAAAATACATTGTAAGTACAAGTAATGGTCAATAAAACTAGGACAGTAAGGGCCCGTTTGGTGACCAGGACAGGATAGGATAAGACAGGATAATAATCATATCCTGTTGTTATCTGTTGTTTGTTGCGCCAGCAGGATATGATAACACTATCCTGTCTCCTATCATATCCTGTCAGTCATGTGTAAAAGTTATCCTGAGGGGGGAGCTAGGATAGAGCAGGATAGGATACCAGTTATATATTTTCTTTCAGTATCCTAACTCCAAATTAATTTATTTTATTATTATATAATTTATAGCTTATAATAATATTAATTAATAAATATAAAAATATTAATTTAACTAAAATAAAAAATAAATAAAATTATTATTAATAAATAGTAAAATAGACTACTCACTTACAAATATTGATTTATTAATAATAATAGACTAATTTAATATTTTCATCTCCTATTATTTAAAAATTATTTATCTACTTATATAAAAATTTAAATATAAAGTATTTTTAAAATAATAATATTTTTAATTTAGTTAATTTTTATTGTTTATCACGTGTCACAACTAAGTGAAAAACATTGATTATAAATATTGATTTTTTTAATAGTAAAAGATTAATTTTTTATTTTCATCTCCTATTATTTAAAACTACTTATCTACTTATATAATAATTTATAATTCAAATATAAAGTACTTTTGAAATAATAATATTCTTAATTAAGTTAACTTTTATTGTTAATTATCACGTCTCACAACTAAGTGAAAACCAATCGGTTAACTGCATAATTTTATTTGAAATATAGGGTATCTTCAAAACAATAAAATAGGCTAATTATTAAAATTTAAATTAATTTAATTTATAATAAAATATACTCATTCATGAAAATGTAAAGAAATTAAATTTAATAGAATGATCAAATTTAAATGTATTTTTTATTCAAATATAAATCTGATACATTTTTCCTTATCATATTCTGTCCTTATCATGTGCACCTCAAACACAGGATATGATAAGAGTCTATCCTGCTCTTATCCTATCCTGTTGATATCATGTTCACATATCATATCCTATCATATCCTATCCTGACCACCAAACGGGCCCTAAGTAATAAACCATTGTATGTGACTAGGACAAAAACTAGTGCAAAACAGAGGAGAGATAATTGAAGACTGAGAAACATTATGACTTTTCCTTGGGAGCTGAAGTTCACGACACGTCCACCTACTTCCTTTGGCAATTAATAAGAAAATTATCATAGCCCTAGCATACTAGCTTAGCTATGATAATTCTGTTCTAATCCTAAAACCGCCCAAAATTGCAATTGCTTTTCCCATATCATAGCAAATAGCTAGCATAAGATTGTTGTTCCCACATTTCTTTAAGGTGGAGGAGAATGGACCATGACAAAAGACTCCATGAACAAGACACTTTAATTTTCTGAAAAAATGTGAAACAGAATACTTTGTTAAAACTTTTACACGATCAAAAGTGCTCTTAATTTATCTTTGTAATTATAAAAGATGAGTCCCACTGGCTCTGCTAGGGCTTCATCCCAATTTCGAAGGTCAAGGAGTGAAGGAGATGGTCACCATAGTGAAGGAATCAGACTTTTCGTTGATGGACTTGAGAAGAGCATGGACCATACCCAGATAAGAAAAATCTTTGAGAAATATGGTACGGTGTCAAGTGTTTTTGTTCCGAGATATCTTAAGCGAGGCAGAAGGGCTAAGTTTGGCTTTGTCCTTTTCAACCGAAGGAAGGATGGCCTAGATGCTATGAAGGCGCTGCATGGCAAAAGGTTATCTAACACATTTATCTCAGTAAATCCAGCAAGATATGTTGATAATAGCTCCAGACGGAGGCCATCATCTGCAATGTTCAGAGGGAGAAAAAGAAGTCGTAAGATGAAGCAGGTCTGGAGGAAAAAGGTGAAGACGAAGCCGGAGAAGAAGAATAGGCCCTGTCAAGTCTGGAGAGTTAAGAAAAAGCCTGAGCAAAATGCTGGGGTGTCATCTTTAGCTGATATGAAGATGATCCCAGAAGTCGTTGGTCTGAACAAAAACTTGTCCAGGCTTCTACTAGCAACTACGCAAGAGGTACTGTGTTGTGAGGATATTAGGCATTGGTTTGTGGAGAAGGGTTTTCCAGACCTCTTGGTGAAACCTTTTGGTGCCAAGGAAAAAATCCTAGACTTTGCATCAGTGGAGGATCGCCAGGCGTTTATGGAAAGCTTGGAGGGCAAGGAGAGCCTCTTTAATTCGTTGACTCCGTTGGAGATGGCTCAACAACCTAAAGAATTCTTGATCTGGCTAAAGATTTGGAAAATCCCTATAGGTTTATGGTCAGGAGATTTCATTTCGAAGATTGCCTCAAAACTGGGTTCGGTAGTTTGTATAGATGAGGCAACATCAAATGGTTCAAGATATGATGTTGCTAGAGTCCTAATTGCGGCTCCTGATCCCATTCTTGAGAACCAGATCATTCCAATCACGATTGGATCGGTGGAGAGTAATGTCCTTGTAGAAATTGACTACATTTTTGATGAGAACTTGGGTAAAGATGTCAAGAAGAATGATGAAGAAGACTCTGCCTCTGAATATGTTGGGGAGGAGGACATTGAAACCTCATTGGTGGAAGAGACAAAGGATTATTTTGAGCCGGAATTTACTTCTCCGGCGAGGTATTCCGACGAATTCAGCAAGGCCGGTGGAATACGAAACGATGCTGACGTTTTGAACCTGATTAATGACAATGATGAGAGGGTTTTCGATAGCGGTGAGGTGGCCGACATTGGTTTGAATTAATGAGATGTGATTGGCCCAGCAATCCTTTTAGGACGGTTAATAATAACGTATGGAGACCGTTTAATGTGGAGATCAGTGGTTGGAGTAATATAGTATTCAATAATCATTTGAGAATCAATTTCCCATCTGAGGCCCTCAATATTCTAATGTTTGGCTGTAGTTTCCCAATCTGCCCCTTGGAAGTGGTGGGCCTTCGCCCAAGCTGGATTGGGTTGGATTTGTGGAAATTAATCCATTACTGGATTCATGACTACAGTAAAAACGGGGTCGTTTTGACAGAAATTGGAAATACAGAATCTAATTGCTGGGCTAATATTCCCAACCTTCTTGAGGGAAGTGGTCAAGAGGATATTTGCCCATCTCATGGTGATGATGAAGAGATTTTGAAGAAGGCGAAGCAGGGTGTAAGCAGGACATCAAAGCTCAAATCTCTTGAAGGCTTGGAACTAGACTGTGCAAGGCCAGGCAAAACTAAGCAAAAGAGGGGCAGGAAACCTAAATCAGTTGTTGGCCCGTCAATCCTTAGAGAAATTACGGAGGGCTCAGGAGGCGTTGATCCGAATCTCTCAAGACTACAAGAATTTGCAGCAAGTAGTGGAGCAAATGTATATCTTACGAGGGCGACGAAGGTTTGGATGTTAGGGAAATCAGTGGGTTTGGCTTACCCGGGAAGTGACGAGGAGGCCATCAGAGGTCTAGCAGAAGAATTAGAGGAGGACCATCCCATCCCTCCAGCTATCTAATTCTATGGGTCGTACCAGACGATGGAGCTCTTGGAATGTCCGAGGGCTAGGTAGCGCGGAGAAGAGGAGAGAAGTTAAGGAAGCATTAAAAAAGGCTAGACTGGAGGTAATTTTGATTCAAGAAACCAAATTGAGCAATAACAGATATAGAACAGGTGAACTCTTTACCAAGTCCCTCAATTTTAATTTTGCAGAAGTCTCAGCAGTCGGGTCAGCAGGTGGGCTATTGTCATGCTGGGATCCAAATTCTATATCAGTGATAGATATTAGTTATGACCAGAGATTTATTCTTTTGGTAGCAAAGGTGTCTTTCTTGCCTAATACCGTGGTGATAGGAAATATATACTGCCCCAATTTGGAGTCTCAGAGAAGAGATACATTATCTAAGCTGTCTGATGAAATAATTAGACTCGGCTATGAATGTATTCTGGGAGGTGATTTTAATGGAACGTTGAATCCTGGAGAAAGACGAGGAGGGCTGGATGTAACCGACACTAATTTATATGATTTTGTTTCAGGCTTAAATTTGATAGATTTACCTCTGGCAAATGCGGAGTTCACATGGTTCAGTTCACGGAATGGTGGGATTTGGAGTCGAATTGATCGTTGGTTGATTAGTGAGGAGATTCTCAGAGAGCTGGATGGTGTTAATCAATCAGCAGAGAGCTGGGGTTTTTCTGATCATAGAGCTATATCTCTGAGTATGGGGGCAGTGGATTATGGTCCCAAACCTTTCAGATTCTATAATTCTTGGATGCTAGACAAAGATTTCAAATCACTTGTCGAATCTTGGTGGAATTCACCACTTGTGGCAGGTTGGGCTGGTGCATCACTTCATGAGAAATTGAAAGCCTTAAAGTCTGAAATAAAGAGGTGGAAAGGGAGCAGAGGAACCGATATGTCTGTTAGAATCAATAATCTCGAAGGGGAACTTCAACAAGTGATGGAACAAATGATGAGAGATGGGGTTTCCACTCCTTTGCGATCCAGAAGAATGAAGGTGATGGATGAGTTATGGAAAGCTTACAGAATTGAGGAAAGCCGGTGGCGACAAAAATCAAGAGCAAGATGGGCGAAGGAAGGAGATAGAAACTCTGCTTATTTTCATAGGCAGGTTAAGATCAGGATTGCCAAACATAATATTACTAAACTAACTATAAATGGTTCTGTGTTGGATGATGCAGGTGATATCAAGCAAGCCATTTTCCACCATTTTAAGTCCTTTTTCACCAGCCAAAAGAAAGTGAGACCGAGACTAATTTGCCACAATATTCAAAAGCTATCAAGGATGGAAAAAGAGGAACTTGAACAGGAATTTACAGAAGAGGAGATCTGGTCTGCGATTAAATCTTCAGATGGGAATAAATCCCCGGGGCCCGACGGCTTCAATCTGAAATTTTTCCAGGAATATTGGAGCATAGTAAGAGGAGATGTTTGCAAATTATTTGAGGAATTCCATTTAACTGGTAAGATATCGAGAGGCATGAATGCAGCATTCATTACTCTGATTCCTAAACAGGAAAATGCTTCAACCCTCTCCCAGTACAGGCCAATCGGCCTAATTGGAAGTACCTATAAGCTCATAGCTAAAGTTTTGGCGTCAAGGCTGCAGAAGATGATGCCCAAACTAATATCAAGCAATCAATTTTCATTCACCAAAGGCCGTCAGATTGCTGACTGTATTCTAATTGCTAATGAAATTGTTGACTTTCTTTCTAAGAGACCAGATGGGGGTTTTTTGCTCAAAGTGGACCTCGCGAAAGCTTATGATCAAGTAGATTGGAATTACTTGATAAATGTTCTTCATGAAATGAACTTTGGTGGAAAATGGGTAACCTGGATGAAAAATTGTTTCTCCTTTGCATCTCTCGCTGTACTTGTTAATGGATCCCCTACTGATTTCTTCTCTATAGAAAAGGGTTTACGTCAAGGGGACCCCCTTTCTCCACTTTTGTTCAACTTGTGCGTCAATGGACTTTCATGCCTCTTGAATCAGTTCTTGGATGAAGATAACTACTGTGGAGTGAAATTAAGAAGGAATCTCATCTTGAACCATCTACTTTTTGTTGATGATACACTGTTAGTATGTGAGAATAGTGAAGTACAATTGGAAACCCTTTGCAATGTGTTGTCTTCGTTTCTTTATGCCTCGGGGTTGAAGGTAAACTACCAGAAATCTGAACTGATTGGTATTAAGGTTCATACAGATGAAGTTGTGAGGCTTGCAAACATATTCGGTTGGAGTGTGGGAACTCTCCCTATCACTTATTTGGGGGCACCTCTTGGTGGCAACCCAAGGAGGATGGAATTTTGGAGACCTATGCTGGAGAAATTAAGATGCAAGGCAAGGTCATATAACTCGAAATTCATCTCTCTCAGTGGGAGACTGGTCTTGATCAAATCAGTTCTGTTCTCTATTCCTATTTATCTAATGGCTATCTTTAAAGCCCCGAGAGGTGTATTAGAGGAAGTTGAGAAAGTTTTTAGATCGTTTCTCTGGGGCAACGATCATGGTAGAAGGAGGATAAATTGGATAGCATGGGATCAAATCTGTCTTAACAAAGAAGCTGGAGGATTGGGTCTTGGCTTTATAGAATGGAAAAATAGAGCATTTCTTCTGAAATGGGCATGGCGTTATGGAAGAGAAACCAATTGCCTTTGGAGAGTTTTCATTACTGAGAAATATAAGCTGGATGCATTTTCCTTACTGTGGCACAAAGAGATAATCAATTCCTCAGCATGGTCTAGAATCATTCAAGATGTCATGAGAGTTTTGTTGGATGATCACTTGTTGTCCATTGGCCTCAGGGAGCACTTAATGATCTCAGTAGGAGAGGGGAGAAGAGTTAATTTTTGGCACGACCCTTGGGTTTCTGATGTAGCTCTGTGTAACCTGTACCCAAGATTGTTTGCCATCTGTGATAATAACCAAGCAAAAATCTCAGATGTGGGAGTATTCTCGAATGGCAAATGGCACTGGACAATATCATTCCGGAGGCAATTTTTTAGCTGGGAGGAAGAGCTATTTTCTCAATTCAGTGCCACAATCAATGGGGTTACGCCAGCAGTAGGAAATGAGGATAATCTGATTTGGTGCTTAAACCAGAATGGGTTGTTCACAGTAAAGGATCTCTGTCTTTGGTTTGAAGACCAATTATTCCAGCATACTAATTGTCATGCTCCTAAATCTATATCAAAATTTTTACCTCCAAAAGTTTCTCTATTTGTTTGGCAGGCTAGGAAGAACAGGATTGCAACAAGGGCTAATTTATTAGCGAGGGGAATTGATCTTAATGGGGCAGCTTCCTGTCTGATTTGTAATGAAGGAAACGAGACATGTGATCATCTGTTTTTACACTGTAATCTAATCTGGAATCTGTGGTGTGATCTTGTGGCCCGTGAAGGTTTTTCATGGGTCATTCCCGCTTCTTTGGCTGGTCTATTTCATGAATGGGATCACCTTCCTTTTGCCTCGGATAAAACACTCTGGATGCTGATTCCATTTTCTCTCCTCTGGTCAATTTGGATTGCCCGCAACAATATTTGTTTCAACCAGAAATCTTTTGATAGCTTTGAGGTGTGGGATTCTCACCTCCTTCATATGGGGTGGTGGTCGCATGAGCTCTTAAAACAAAATTCGTACAACATGGACCAGCTTTCTCGGAACTTTGTTCATATCAGATTTGCTCCAAAACCGCAGGTTTCGAGATTTGCTTTTTGGTCTCCCCCTGATGCAGGTTTAATTAAAGCAAATGTTGATGGGGCTGCTAGAGGATCCCCGGGACAGTGTGGAATTGGGGGGATTCTAAGAAATAGCAAGAATGAGATACTAGGATTCTTTTCCAAAAACAAGGGGGAGGGTTTTGCTTTTGAGGCGGAGGTCTGGGCAATTCATGAAATGCTCCTTCTGTGTGTATCAAGGCAGATTAGCTTCTTAATCATTGAAAGTGACTCATCCCTAGCTGTAGAGTGGGTTAATAACAGGAATAACAGGCCGTGGAAATTGTTGAATGTCCTCAATCAGATTGACTTATGGATTGGGGACGTAAGGTGTTTAAAAGTGAAACATATTTTCAGGGAAGCGAATTCAGAAGCGGATAGATTAGCTAAAAGGGGAGCAGAGTTTACAAAGGATCTTGTGTACTTCAAAGAGTCTCTTTAAAGCTTGCTGCCCCTTGCCTCTTGCTTTTGTTCTGGTTGATATTATTCACGTGCAGGGCTTGGCAGAGGACTGTGTAATGTTTGGTTAGTGTTTGTTTGTAAATGAGTACTCTTTTTCCTCTCTTGGGTTTTTCCCATTTGGTTTTTCCAAGAGAGATTTTAATGAGGCTTGTTTATGAACTTGTGTAAACACTTTATTTTGTTTCCCTCTTGCCTGTTTTACCTACTATGAGAGAGGTGTTCTCATAGACTTTCGCTGTTATCTAATAATAAGCTCTTTGTTCTCAAAAAAAAAAAAAGATTGTTGTTCCCACAAATTGCAATTGCTTTTCTCACAAGATGAAATATCCCTTTTCCTGCATCAGATTCTTCTCCGTTCATCCTCTTCTTCCAACCCCATGCCGACCTCCATCCTCCAACTCACTCCTTGATTCCACCGCCGGAGCAAGCCGCGCTTTCCTTTCCCTTCAAACTTTCTTTTCCCCTTTCTCTGCATCTGCTTCACCCTTCTATTGCCTTCCCTGGAAAACACTTCTCTCCTTCCCTGAATTCCAACCCTTTCCTTCATCCCATAAACTCCAACTTCCATGGCGTCCAAGAAGATGCAATCTGAAGACATCCCTGCACAGGGGTGACTTTCTCTGCTTCAATTATCTTTTGCTGAGAAAATACAAAAAACCAGGGGTGACTAAGCAGGGGGAAGTCACCCCTGTGCCTCCGCCACTGCCAGTGATGCCACCGTAGGCACTGCCAGGGTTGTGCAGGTTGTCTACAACATAAGGGATGCCATTGAACAAGAGGTGGGAAGATGACGTTGTTTATGTTTGTTCTTCAAGTCTTAACTGCTTTAAATTGCTTACAACTACCCAATTTTGTTGTATGCTAGACTTGCAAAACTTTGAAAACATGCAGTTCAAAAAGACGGTGATGCAGTTCAATTCTGTTGTATATGATGGTGGTTGACTTTTTGAATTTGTAGAACTGCCTATATGCTGTTTTGAATGATGGGAATGGGGAAGATGAAAATAATGCAATTAGTATGAGGCAGTGAATAGTACCAATTAGAAATAGGCAAGACTTTTTAAATAATTTTTAATATAATTTTAGAATTTTTTTATAAGTTTAGAAGTAAACATAATTTTAGAATTTTGTTTAGAAGTAAAATATATATATATATATATATATGATGTATCTTATGAGAAAGGTAATCTTATGTGAGAAAATGAGAATAAATCACGACCGTTAGATCTAACCATCAACGGTCAAGATTAAAACATTAAGTCATGTGACTTTTTTAAGTGATCATGTGACAATCACATGACCATTAAATTCTTTTAATCTTAACCGTTGATTGTTAGATCAAACGGTCGTGATTTATTCTCATTTTCTCACATAAGATTACCTTTCTCATAAGTTACATCCTCTATATATATATGTAGGGGATGTATATTATGAGAAAGGTGATCTTATGTGAGAAAATGAGAATAAATCACGACCGTTAGATCTAATCATGAATACCAAATGCCCAAATTTTCCAAACGGGTACAAACCCAAATTAGAGGAGAGAGATTGACAGAGATGAAGAAGTGATGGAGGTTGTGGTCCTGCAATGGAAGGAATTAGAGTCTAAGAGAGAGAAGACGTGATGGAGGTTGTGTGCAGCAATGGAAGGAATTAGAGTCTAAGAGAGAGAGAAAGAGTACATATCACAAAAGGTTGAGTGGGAGAGAGAGAGAGTGATGGAGCTTCTGTACAAGTCTGAATTGGAGAGGGAGTGTAGATTGGAAAATTACTTTAGTATCCTTATCAAGTGACTTAATTTAAAAAGTGATAGATGAGTTTTTTGTCCAAAGAAAAAGGTGTATGTTGCTAATGCACTCCTTCTAAAAAAAAAGTGGGTGTGCATTAGCATTTCCCATATATATATATATATATATATATATTTGATACAAATATTTGTCCACAGGAATTGGAATAAATTAATATATAGTCTATATTTATTTATGTTTAAGTTACATGTAGTTAAAATTCCATACATGAAATAACATTTACATGTAAATACTTTTAAGTTTATTTTTTTGAATGTAGTAAATACTTTCAAGTTGAAACTAATAGAAAATGACATTAGTTTTAATACCTCTCCCTATTGTTTTGATACCATCTTTTCTGCACCAAAATGACTAAAATATCCATAAAATTTAATTTCATTCTAAACATATCCCTTCTCCTACCTTTCAACCACTCTCCACCACCATCCTCTTTGTATCTCTTATCATCCTTCACTCTCACACTCATCTCCTGGTTTTCTACGTTGATATGTTTCACACTTAATATAAGTGTGAATCGTTTCGCTTTTTGTAAGTGCGAACCAAAGTATGTTCATTCTCTCTTCATCTTCTTCCTTGCGTTTAAGTGTTTTGTACTTAGTGAGTGTGAAACGTTTCGCACTTATTGAGAGTGAAACTTACGTTTTATAACTGTTGTTTGTATTTCACACTTTAGAGTGCGAAATTGTTGTTTAGTTCACAGTCTAAAGTGCGAATTTTTCCTTGTTTGCGAATTTCACACCTTTATGTGCAAATTTTTCTTTTTTGATTCTTTCTCTTTTCCATTTCAGGATAACTAGTCATGTTTCCTGTGCTCATTGAGGAAGTCGATAGCGATAATGTGACTAAAGGGGTTGTTATAATGTGAAAGAAGTAGATAATGAAGTGTATACCATGAAAGTATGTTTACACTCTTGACTGCAAAATTAAAATTAAAAAATTTAAACTCACAAAAGTTGGTGAATTCGCACTTTTGAGTGTGAAAATGAAGTATGTTTCACACTCTTGAGTGCGAAATTTACAAAAGATTAAAATGATTTTATAAATAAAAAAATTTAATTCACAAAAGTTCGTGGATTCGCACTCGAGTGTAAAAATGAAGTTCAATTCACACTCTTGAGTACAAATTTGAGTAAAGATTAAAACAAATTTAAAAATAAAAAATTCAAATTTCACAAAAGTTAATGGATTCGCACTCTTGAGTGTGAAAATGAAATTCGTTTCACACTCTTGAGTACGAAATTGAGTAAAGATTAAGTTCCTACTCCACCTGAAGTGTAGAGGAAGAACAGAGAGATGAGAAGGTTGGGTGTAAAGGAAAAAGAGGGGAAGATTGGGTGCAAATGATTTTGGGAGAGATGATTTGTGATGAGTGCGTGGTGTGATGAGAGAGTGCGTGTGTGAATAAAATTTTCTCTTTTCTCATCTTCATCCTCTTCTTTTATGGGTTTAAGCGTTTCACTCAATAAGTGTGAAACTTTTTGCAATTTGTAAATGCAAAACGAATGTAATTTGTGTTTTTTGTGAAACTTTTTCACACTTACTAATGTGAAACTTATGTTTATTTTATAACAGGGGGCATTAAGGGAATTATGGAAAATAGGGATGGTATTAGATCAAGTGGGGATGGTATTAAAACTTATGACCAATAGAAAATATGTTTTAGTATCTCACAATCTAAGGTTTCGCTCACATCACCAAACCTTCTAATTGTTTTATTTGACTTTTAACCGTTATATATATATATATATATATTTTTTTTTTTTCTGTTAGTGCATAAAAATTAATTTCAATGTCTGCAGAGTCGTGGAGAGCCTTAGGCCAAATAGGCAATGACCTAAGGCCCCCACCCAAAAAAATACTTACTTAGGCCCCCAATTTTTTTTTTACTTAGGCCTAAAAAATAGCTACTACTTAATTATTAACAAACTTTAGCCAACTAAAATATAAAAAACGTGTGAAAACATGATAGTATAATTACCTATAGATAATAGTGATAATTGTGAAAACGTGATGGAACAACTATCTATAGATTATATTGACAACTGTGAAAACGTGATTCAACCACCTAAATTAAAATTGTTTGATTACAAAACTCTTGATAAATGATTTTGCTACTAAAAAAACTAGAAGATTAATATAAAAGTTGATATTTTATATAATATATTAAGTCTCTTAAAAATTCTCACAAAAGAGAAAACTCATGTTAGCATTTTATGCCTTAGGCCTCAGTCTGTTTTGTTTCGAACAAAGAAATATTCAATTTCTAATTCAAATACGTTGCCCTTTTTCTTGTTCTTTTGTAGAAATATTTAATTCGTTTTGTTTGTGGACGAAAGGGTATGTTGCACTTTGTTTCGGACAGCCCGTTTATTCTTTGGGCCTGATATATTAATGGATGACTACAATGATCGTGAACAAAAGCAATTCTTATTGGGCTTGCTATGTGTAAGGTGCTATTAGTATTAGCAAAGGTGTTAAAATAGACAAAAGTGGAAGAGTTTAACTACTGTTGGATTGATATATAACTCTCAGTTTGAGAGAACTTATTTGAGCTTATCTTATAGCAGAAGCGTTTGTGCCGGTATTTGAGAGATCTTATGCAAACACCATAAGCTGTTTTGAGCTTATTTTCATAATCTACTCAGGATAGCTTATGAAAAAAAGCTTATGCTTATATATAACCAATTTTCAATTTATTTTAATAATTTTTTAAAATAGATTATAAATAATCACTATGTCATAAGCGCTTGTAGTTGCTTATAACCATAAGCGCTTAATTAAGTCGTTTTTACAAACGAGAATTTGACACTGTCATTTATTTACAATTCATCAATATATCATGCTATAATTTTATTTAAAATTACAATATATAAAATGAAAAACAAAGTGATATAACTAAATGCGTATGTAAAACTCTTTACACTATTGTTGCATCCAAAATTTACAATAAAACAGAATGTAAGAATTCATGATCGATTGATGAGGTCTCCCAAATAATAAAAAAAACCATCAAGTACGATGATAATCTGTATTTTCATAAAATGTAAAGAAAAATAAATTTAAAAATAATTTGATACTCAAACATTTCTTAATAGTTTGAGATATAAATTTATATAAGAATACATGCAATGAAAATATTTAATGATAAACAAGTATTATTTTTTTATATTAAATATATAATTGGAAAAATTCAAAGTATTCATTAAAGAAATTAAGAAAATAAAACTCACAAATACATACCAATCATACCTGTTGCCAAGTCGCCCCTAATGGATCTCCTTTATTCAACTTTGACAGCCCAATTCGCAAAATATTCTATCACTAATTTTTAACTCTAAAATTACCCAATTTGGCAGTGGTGGCGCTGGGACGACGGGCTGGGCTTGGGCTTCTAGGCATGGCTTTGGGAGGCAGATGGTGGCATAAAAGGAGCGGAGGCACTCGACTAGGGCCATGAGTGACGACACGTAAGGTGGGTGGCACGGCAGATGTGGAGGACTGGGGGTCGATCGACTAAAGGTACAGTGGGTGGCACAGTAGGATAGACTCGGGATACGTACATACGACGATAAGTGAGGTGGTCGTGAAGAACGACTGACATGGAGGGCGAGCGATACAAGGCCAAGGTGGTAGGAGAGAGGAAAGGACAGTAGAGAAGTTGTCGGGTTAGGGTTTTAGAGTGTGACATTTTAATGGGCGAGCTGGGAGCGCGTGGAGAAATGGGGCGGTAGATAGTTGAGGGGTTGGGCGACAGAGTGGATGTAAGATCAAGTTTTGATCTAGTAGTACAACTCGATGTTTTGATGATTACAAGTTAACCTTTTGATATGAACAATTGTGGTACTCTAACGTGTTTTTCTGAGTGTGCTATTTGCAGGCTCTGACCTCAACTCAATCTCACACAAATCAGAAGCACTGCGTATAAAGAGCTACCCAAGCAACGCTTTCGCATTCACCATGTTCAGTATGAACAGTGGAAAAGCTTCAGAAGTTCTGAAGTTATACAAACTCTGATGTGGACTCAGTCACGAGAAGCTCTGAAGATCCAGAAAGTCTGATAACCAAGAAACACTGAAGGCTCAGATGTTCTGATGGTGTAGAAGACTCTGAAGATCCAGAAGCTGATTAGTGAAGTTCTGATGTCTAGAAGCAAGATACTCTGAAGACCATGTTCTTCCCTCTGAGTTCAGAATCAGAAGAAACAATGGTCAGAGGATCTGGGCTTTCCCTCTGACTCTGATCAACCGGCTTCACAAGTTCCAATATGAAGCATTCCCCTGATCAGAAGTCTCCTAGGTTTAAAGGTCGCGTCGCTATCCAAGTACAAAAGCATATGTACTATCCTGACGACCTACCTAACAGTCTCAGACACAGCAGAAGCTGGATTTTCCAGAACTGCCCTCCAACGGTAGCATTTCCCATGCAACGCTCAACCCTAATCCTTGGAGTATATAAAGAGGCTGAAGACTGAAAGAAACAAGAAGAAGCATTCACATACGCGCAAGACAATCTTAAATTCTTCTAAGTTTTTCTTTCATCTGAAATTCATTGAGTTTACTATTAGCTTTTTAGAAGCAAATCTCTTGTAAACATTTCTTTGATAAACAGTTTGTTTAGTTCCTTTAGGAGATCAAGGCTGATCGGATCCTAGAGAAGACTAAGAGAGTGAATCTTAGTGTGAGCTAAGTCAGTGTAATTGTTAGTCACTTGTAGGTTTCAAGTGCAGTTGTAACTCTTACCTGATTAGTGGATTGCCTTCATTCTAAGAAGGAAGAAATCACCTTAACGGGTGGACTGGAGTAGCTTGAGTGATTTATCAAGTGAACCAGGATAAAATCCTTGTGTGCTTTTCTATCTCTTATCTTTAGCACTTAAGTTCTCGAAAGATTTGTCAAAATCTTTAAGGTGGAAGTTTTATACTGAAAACGTTATTCAAACCCCCCCCCCTTTCTACCGTTTTTCATACCTTCAGTGGAGAGGTCTGAGAGTGAAGCGTGTGAGAGTGAGAGTGGAGAGAGTGATGCTTAAAATTGTTATCAAGCAGAGTAAATGCTGAAGGTTAACGAAGGTCAGACTGAGCCTAACCTCTAGAACAAAGCAATGGGTCTGTTCCACATCACATTAGCGTCGATTCAGACCACCGGTAGTGTTAGCGTCAGATGTGAACCTCTAATGAACGGAGGGAAAACACTAAGTTGGTCGATGATATTAACGTGGTTGTGACCGAAATCAAAATAACAATGATTCAACGCTAGTTAGTTAAGTGGACCATAATTTTAAATCGGCATTTTGCGTATGCATTGCTTGTAATGAAGGGTAACTCATATTCACGACTGAACATTTGGAATGTAAAAGTTATAGAACTGAACATCTGCAATGACTCGTAAATTATCATTTTCACTTTTTAATTATTTGGTGGTCCAACCCACCAACTCACCCTTAAGCGGAGTATGTGGATATTCTTACCCCATCGTTGGCGGGCCAGCCTACCAAGCTTCAGAAGGGTTCAATTGGGTCGAGTAAGTGAGGGGCGAGTTGACCAATTTTGCCACTCCTAGCTTTTATATGAGTGACCCAAACCATTGGATTTTGGATAAATTTGATATCATCCTAAAATTGGGTGAGGACCTCTACCTAAATGCTAGCTCTTGGATAAGAATTACTCTACTCTTTGCAAGAACTTATTTGACCATATGACTATAAAATAATAGGAAATGTTTTCTAATTTGAGGAAGTAATGTTATTTAAAGCAGAGATTTAATTGGCATTGCTGAAATCTCATTTTTATTTTGAATCACTTGTATGAATTACCTTAATGGGAGTAACTACTGCAGAGGGGAAACAAGTAGTGGATGCTGATTACAAATGATCAAAACTGATGTATTCTCTGTCACATGTTATGGCCTTCGATCTCATGATAACTCACACAGTGAATACGTAGCAAGCAGTAGTTGCATGTGCGTTCTCAGTGATCTGCAAAAGAAGATGCACCAGTGTGGTGGTCCAATTAATGAAGCCATATATGCATATCAGAGTTAACACTTCAACAACAACAAAAAAACAAAGATTGAAGGACCATTTTGATATGAACTTGTCCATGTCTAATATTTAATTGTTGTCATTATCTTGGAAGGGACCGCAAAGCACAGATCTGCCCCAACAGCGAACTTAAAGGAGCCAATCCATCAATAAAGGCTATCCAAAACTACAATGCAGTTAGTTTCCTTTGTTTTGGTATTCAGCCAACTCTTTGGTACAACCAATCTATATACAATGTGTTATACGTGCCGAGTTTTGAGTCACAAATATCAACCTCAGAACAATTAGTCAATTAGAATATGCTTGCAAACAATTATTTAATTAGTGTGTTTTTCCTGTTAGTATCTAAGTAGATACAAACTAAGCGTAATGAATTTTCAGTGTAGAGTTTAACGTGGATATATATGATTTCACATATTTGTTAGTTTGTATTTAAGTTGATAAGATCTCACATAATAGCCGTTAGTTCTATGAAAACTCAAAACTAAACTTAGATTCCACCAATCATTTATTATTTGAGCATAGTTTAGTTTCTTGATCTCACAGATATAATTAATCACAGATTTTCTTTTCAAACGGGCTTACTCATTCACTAAACACAGAAACAGATGCATAGGCTAATACATCAGTCTCAAGCAGATCGAGGAAGAATCCCATCAAACTTCTTCAAGCCAAATAAAAGTATCTATGGAGAAGGAAGTTTAGCTAAAAAATCCGCAGTTACCAATTCAACGGTTGCATAAACTTACAAACAATTAAACCAGTTGTATGGATATTTATGATTATAAGAAATTATCTTGCTAGCTTGTTTTTATTTTGAGAGGGACGTTTCAAAGCATGAAGTTGGTCTCCATCACTATCTTTCATTTACAGACCATTCTTTTTCGGTGTTACTGGACAAGATTTAGAAGAATAAATTTGTAAAGATTGTACCAAAATAAGAAAAAGGAACTATTGTACTTTGCCTATAATGTTGTGTTGTGGGGATTTTCGTTGGCTTCCTCCCGTGCATCCAAGTATTTTCACTTTCAATTTTTTTTTAAAAGAATGATAAGAAATTGTTATTTTCCCAATCCTTAAGGTTGTTTATTGGAGTACACCACTTTTTTTTTTTGACACATAGTAAAAAAGTTTTACAATTTGTGGTGATTAGAGACTGCTAGCAACGGCAAGTATCACTAGTGTAAAAAAAAAGGCTTAATCCAGTTTTTGTCCCTATCCTTTGTTATAAATATGGCTTTAGTCCCTCGCCGGAGTAAAGTGGGGATTGGTCCCCTGTTTTTGGCAAAATGATTAGCTTTGGTCCTTCCGGCCGGTTGGGTCAACGCCGGAGCTCCGGGAATCCCATGTGGCATTGCCACGTCATTTAATGAGTCCGCTTGGATTTCTTTTTCTTTTTCATTAAAAAAAAAATTAAAACACAAATTATTAAATTAGTTAATTAACAACATCATCTTCACTCATTGCATCTTTTGTCCCTGAGGGTTAGCTCAAGTGGTATGAGCTAGGGACATAAGGGTGGGGAGGGGAAGGTCCAGAGTTCAAATCCTGGAAGGGAACTTTGAAGGGATTTTCTAACTTACTACTCCCTCCGTTCCAGAAAGTTTGTAGTTTAAGGTTGTGGCACAAAGAGTAAGAAAACAATTATTGATAGCATAATTTGACTAGATTGCCCTTATTTAATTTTACTAGTATGATGTGCAACTATTAAATTATACTTAGATAGAGAAGAATGTAATTAATAGAGAAGAGTTGTGGTTGATTAATATGAAAGGTGATAAGTGAGAGAAAATGTATTAAATGAGGGTAGAGGTGGAAAAAATTAGCAAAAAATGCATTGGTTTTCTAAAACAACAAACATTTTGGGATATTGAAAAATGGTGCAAAACAACAAACTTTCTGGAACGGAGGGAGTAACAACTAACCACTAAGAAGGGAACTTTGAAGAGATTTTCTAACTTACTAACAACTAACCACTAACATTTGCCTATAAAAAAAACTCATTGCATCTTCTTCATCATTATCAACATCATCATAAAAAAAAAACCCAACCAGGATGCATATTCAAATATCCAAAGTAATTAACTCAACAAACTTGAAACAAAAACATACACTTAACTTCATTCTTCATCTTGATTACACATTCATCTTCATCCAAAACATTTTTGAAATCAAACTCTTCCTAAATTCTAGAACTATATCAGAAGCTATTTGTTCCAAAGACACAATTATAGTGCAGTCCAATGCTATAATTTTCTCAATACCCATATCTGGTCCAACCTTGTGCTTCGACAACCATGCTTACTGTTAAGCAAAATTCCACTGTGACCAAACAACAATGAGATGAAATCAACCAATTACTTCAAACACAGGTTAGTTTTGAATTTTTATTCAATCTAGTTTTTTCATTATCAATTGAAAAATTAGGTTATGAAATTGAAATATGATTGTGCTGGTGGAAAATTGGAAATGTATCAGGAAGAACAATTACGACAGGGATTAGCAGAGACGAGACAAGGACATTATCGCGCCGCCTGAGGGAGAAGGACGCCGAGATGGAGAAAGTGAAACGCAGGAACGCTGAGTCAGAAAAGCGCGCGGCGCAGCTTTGGAAGGCGAAGGCGAAGTCGCAGGAAGCCACAACGACGTCTTTACAAGCGCAACTGCAGCGCGCTATCGCCAGGTCAAGAAAGTGCAGTGGCGAGCCTGGCTGCCGAAGTTTCCGTCGAGGAGCTGCTAGATCTCTTGCCGGAGCTTCGCCTCGCCGCAAAATCTAAATCCACAGAAGAAAAACCCAGATCTGGTCCATTCCGGGCTATCCATCGTAGCCACGTGCGGAGTAGAGGCTGGCGGCGCAGGAGAGATGGCTAGGGTTTCAGAGAAAAAAAGAAGAAGGAGAGAAACAGTAACAGAAGCAGAGAGAGCGTGAAAAAGAAAGAAAGGGAATATGGGGTTGGGGGCGGTTGGCAATCTCTAGATATTACCTAATCTCGTGCAGGGGAGGTAATCTCGTAACGTAATCTCGTAAGAGATTACCTCGTGCAAAAAATAATACTTTTAAAACTATAATAATGATTAAGTCACACTAACACTTTGTTTGGTAGGATAGAGAGAGATAGAGAAGAGAGAGTGGAGAAGAGAGAAGTTAAGTAGAGAGAAATATGTGAGAAATAGAATAGATTTGTTGATTGTTTGGTATGATAGAGATGAAAGAGAGAGATGAGAGAAAGAATGAGGTGGATAATATAAAATAAAAAACTAAAAAATTTAATTTTTAGAAAAAGACTATGTTGTCCAGCAAAAGAAAAAAAATTACAACTTTCAATGGCCTTGGAGAGAGAGAGAAGACAAGGACAAAATAGGAAACAAAAAAGTAAACATCATCCACATGCTATCTCTTCTCAAATTGGAGAGAGGAAAAAAAGGAGTGGGGTCCGCGTTAAAAAGCTCTCTCTTCACTAGAGATGTAGCTACCAAACAAGGGTGGTTTGAGTATCTCTTCTCTATCTCTCTCTCCCCTATCTTTCTCTTGCCAAACTCTCTTCAAACAAACATAGTGTAATAGTACTAAAAATTATCCAAATTATCCAACAATCACAATTAAAATCATGTATAAAATTACCAAATATCCAAACCTAAGGTATATAAGTCATAACAAGTTAACAAAACATCAATACAAGTTAGGATAAACTTAAAACAAGAACAAATAAGTCACTAGTCATCCAAATTTAAAATCCTACAACACCATTGAATTTGGAACAACTAGAATCATCATCTCCATCATCACCATCAAGTTCTTCCTCAGATGAGATAGACTTAGACCCTCCAACAATAGGATCAAGAACCAAATTCTCAATGTTATCTTGAACTAATTCAATGATATCCACAAGATCATTATGACCATCAATATCATTCTCCTCTACATCTACCTCTTTAGTTATCCATTTATCATCATATTGGATTTCATTAAAAGAAGGAGGAAGTCGCGTCGGAGGAGGAGGAAGTTGCGCTGGTGGTCGCGCGAGAGGATGAGTGAAGGTTGCGCACGCAGAGATGAGAGAACAAGTGGAAAGAACGACATAGTTGAGTGGCAAGAACGACATAGATGAGTGAAAACCCTAAAGTTTATGGGTTAAATGACTGAAATAGCCTTAGACAAAACATTTTTTGACATTTTTAACAAAACAAGCTAACCTCGTAATCTCGTGGTAATCTCGCGATATTACACGAGATTAAGAGATATCTCGAGATATCAGCCGAGATTTGAAAAAATAGTTATTACCCCCCGCTAGTCTCGTTTTTGGTACGTGATATCGTAATCTTGTAAGAGATTAAGAGATATCTCTAGAGATTGACAACAATGGTTGAGGGTGGTGGCAGGGTTGGTGTTGTGTGAAGAATCAGTGATGAAAATGGGGTTGGGGTTGGGATGGAGTGTCTGTAAATTTCTGGGTTGATGGGAAATTGGGAATGTAAAGGAGAAGAAGATGAGGAAGGATGATGGTGTTGAAGATGATGAAGAAGAAATATGGGTGGGTGAGGGTTTTAATTAAAAATGAGGTTAATTAGTGAAAGTTAATTAATGTTTTAATTTTTGTGTGTCTTAATTTTATTTTAATTTAATGAAAAAAAATAAAAATCCAACAAGACTCATTAATTGATGTGGCAAGGGCCACAACAGCTGGCGGAGCTCCGGCGTTGACCCAACCGGCCGGAAAGACCAAAGCCAACTATTTTGCCAAAAATTGGGGACTAATCCCTACCTTTGCTCCGACGAGGGACTAAAGTCATATCTATGACAAAGGATAGGGATAAAAAACTGGATTAAGCCTAAAAAAAATTGATATACACAAATCATTTTTAATTCTTAAAGGTGCCGAAGACAATAAGATGAATGGATTTATATTGTCTTGGCCTCTTTCTAAAGTTGTTCTCTAGGTACAATGTTAATGTTAATTCCAATGAGATGACAAATAACACACATTATAGATGGGGCAGTTGTCCCTTTCGGAAATAAGGTCCCCTTGCATACTTATGATGTCTATTCAAAAAACATGGAATGTGGCCTCAGAGTTTTAGAAAGACAAATGTCCATTTACTATAATTTCCATGCATGTAAAATAGCATAGTAATACACTTAGACTTACAAATAAATAATGCTCACATTTAATAAACACTTGAACACTTAGAGTCAGAAAAGAAGATAAAAAAGAGAGTAGTTGATGTGATATATGATGAATATGATAATTAAGAAGAGAAATAAAGAAAAAAAGAGAGATATTTATTAGGTATCTATACTATTTGTATGTTTAAATATCATCACTATTGAAAGTGCATATCATATGACTATGTACTATGCCTTTCTGGCATGTTCGGCACAAAGTACATCAAGAAGCTTTTTGTGTGTGTGCTGCTATATATCTATAAAGTTGAAGCTGGAGGCCAAGAAAAAGAGGAGTGACACAGAGAATATGGGTGGAGTTGCATGGACAGAAGAAGAAGACCACCTTCTTAAGAAATGCATAGAACAATATGGAGAAGGAAAGTGGCATCGCATTCCTCACTTGGCTGGTAAACTGAAAAGTTCAATATTCATGTTCATATTGCATGCACCTTGTATATTATTTATTATCTACTTTTTATATATATGATATTGTTTTTATGACTGATTGGTTAATCTTTAACATTGTGGTAAAGGTTTAAACAGGTGCAGGAAGAGCTGTAGGCTAAGATGGTTGAACTATCTCCGTCCCAACATCAGAAGAGGAAATTTTACTGACGAAGAAGTGGATATGATTGTCAAACTCCACAAACTATTGGGCAACAGGTCAGCTTTTACCTTCTGATCTTTGTTTTTCTTCTCATGTATATTTTCTTTATGCTTGAACCTTCACTTAATTGGTTAAAACAAAAAGTAGGTTCCCTAATGTGCTTGTGCAATGTGCATGTATGTAAATGTATCCTAATCAATGTTTCTAATTTTGATTCGCAACAGCAACATTAAGGTTTTAGGGCTCTCTATACACTAGTGAAGTACACAGTTTAATTAAACGTTGATGATAATAAATAATTTCGACATAAGCCTTTGAGGAGCTTATTAAAATAATAAGGTCAAAATATATTTTAAGTATGTATAAATACTTATTCATAAATTGATATGAGTTGCTTATTAAATCAAAACAGCTCCTATCCATAAAATTGGATCTTCTCTCCCAAACACTTGCTTATTAAATCATAATATGGCAGCCTAGGATGCACGGGTACCGGTACGGGTGCGGTACCGGGTACGTGGTACGACATTTTTCAGAAAATCCTAGGTGCGGGTACGCCTGGGTACGTTAATATAGATATATGTATATTTATGTATATAGTGAAGTAAAAATAGAAAATAAAGGCTATATCAATCCTCTAACATAGACAATAGCACAAAATCAGAATAGCTCATAAACAACTCCTAACATAAAGCTTTAAACGTGAGAGAGAAGAGCAGAAGAGAGGTAGAAGAGAGGTAGAGGCGTAGAGAACTTACGTGAGACTGTGAGAGACTCAGAGAGAAGAGGAGAAGAAACGTCAGTGCAGAAGAGAGGAGAAAAACGGCTCAAGTGGAGAGGGTGAGAATTGAGAACGTGACTGAGAAGTAAATTAGGTTTATTTACTATCTGAGAAAATATTTTTTAATTAGTAAAAAAAATATCAATTTTTTAGGTTAAAGTACCCAGCGGCGTACCTGGGCCACACCGCCGACGCACCCAATGACCTGCGGCGTACCCGTTGATTTTTGGTGCGCACCGGGGCGTACCCACGACGTACCAGCACTCGGTACGCACTTGGTGCCGGTGCGGTGGCCAAATTGGCGTACCCGTGCTTCACAGATGGCAGCCGAGACCGCTCTTAATTTGGCGTGCCATTGACGCTCATGAGTGTATTTGTCCATTTGGTAGTCGTCCTTGTCTCCTTAGGCTGGATGTTAGTGAGGCGGCCGGTGTCATATGTGTCTGTTTGAGCCTTTGGCATAGTGGGGCGTAGCCCCCTCCATCCTAAATAAAAATCATAAAATTTCACAATTTCAAGGATGGAATGATGATTTAAAATCTTGATACTTATGATTCTCTCTCTTCAGGTGGTCACTTATTGCTGGAAGGCTAGCAGGAAGGACAGCCAATGATGTGAAGAACTACTGGAACTGCCATCTGAGTAAGAAATTGAATGCTCAAGTAGTTGATCAAGAGAAACACATGGTCACAAACATTGATGTTATTAAGCCCCAGCCTGCAGGGAACGTCATTATTGGTACAAGCTCAATTAGTAGCAAAAGGAGCCAGCTGGGAGAGTTATCTCCAAGTCCCCCACCAGCAGCACCACACCACCAGAGTACTGGCATAATTTTTTCACCAACTTTTGATGGTGGTCATGGACAGAGCCAGATGCTTGAATTAGAGGAAGATCATAACATCTGTTCTTACTTGGACCAACAGGGCCTTGTTGGTATGCTGCCAATGGAGCTTCAATTTGATGAAGTGAAAGCAATGAGTAATGGACAGAATAGTAGCAGCCAGTGGGATTGGGATGAGATGCTCTTTGACATGGACCTGTATAATGATTCTTCTTTTAGATTCTTCTAGCTGCTAGGGAAGATCTCTACATACCTCTAGAGATTGATATTATTAGCTAAGGTCATAGTTACATGTGTTTATGTGGAACATGGTAATTGAATTTGTATTGGTGACTATGCCAAGGATTGGAAATTAAAGATAACAAAGGGTGAAACTTTTCTAGGTGGTAGCATATATAGTAATAGTAGATATGCATACAACAATGCAAATTAGAATATCTTGTTCACTTGCATGAACATATGGTTTAATGCGCATGTGTAAGGAAAAGAAGCCTAAGATCCATTCCCTGAGAGTCTTGACCAGAAACAAACCAATGTATTAATCGAAACATGTTCTCATTTCTCTTCATCAATGCCAATTTGTTCGGTTGGGAATGTGAACAAACTTTTCATCAAAGCTTCTTTAATAATGCTTCCTCAAGTGTCTTTCTTTGGAATGAGTTATGAGCTCCATTACAAGAAACACTTGTTTAGCATCGAAATTTAGCATCGACCTTGCCACCGATGAAAAATAGTGACAGCTAACGCCAGTCAAGCCGACACGTAGCACCAAAAATCAAATTCATTCCACATCATTGTACGTTAACTCAGTTTGGTCAATGTTAATGTCACCGGCCGACTACCAACACTAATTTGAAATGGATCCGACCCATGTTATAGCATCACTACAAAAAGAATTTGAATTACCGACAACTTCAATCTTTGCAATTAAAATCTACCGATGGTTTGGGCATAGATATGACAATTTTTCAAAAAAATAAAAGTTACCGACGGTCCATAGCTGTAGTTAAATTGGTGAGAAAAGTAAGGTAAAAACTAGCTTTTCCACCCAAATGGTATAGTTTATTTTGAAAATTACAGCTTTTTTGGGGTACTTTTTTTATTTTATTTACCAAACTAGTATAAATCGCCACTGTCAGTGGCGATTCTATTTTTCTTTTGTTTACTTTTTTAAAGAATCGCCAATGCTATTGGCGTTTTTGTTTTTGTTTTTTTCGTTTTTTAAATAAATCGCCAACCATGTTGGCGTTTTCTTTTCTTTTCTTTTTAATTTTTTTTTCTTAAAATCGCCCACACAGCGTTTTATTTTTTTTTTATTTTTCCTAAAAATCGCCAACACAGTTAGCTTTTTCTACTTTTTTGTTTTTTTTTATTTTTTTTTTTAAAATAGTAATTAGAATTATATTTAATCAATTGATACTCACACACAATTTGACCCAAGATCCTTAATGTTTGCGACATCATTCATCACCCCACAGTCTGCATATCAACAGCCATCTTATCTAATGTCATCATACCCGCAGTCATCACACCCGACGCCATTGTATCAGTCGCCATCATATCTGACACCATCGTATCAGCACCCAGCTACCACAACATTTCCACAACAAAATAATGATGTTTATCGTCCTATGCTTCCAACCGGAAATGAAGGAAATGAAAATCAAGTGTTGGAAGAACCTCGAAGGCAACGACCCCAACGTGTGCGGAAAAAAATTCATTGCTGCTCGACTCCACAATAAAAAATAATTTTCTCTTGAACTAAATTATGTAATGCATATGTTTATTTTTAAATATCAGTTCAAATATTTATGATCAAAGTGTTGCAAAAATGAGTAATTACACAAAATTGTGTGTGAGTATCAATTGATTAAATATCATTCTAATTACTATTTTAAAAAAAAATTAAAAAAACAAAAAAGTAGAAAAAGCCAACTGTGTTGGCGATTTTAAGAAAAATAAAATAAAATAAAAAATAAGAAAACGCCAACTGTGTTGGCGATTTTAAGGAAAAAAAATTAAAAAAAAAGAAAAGAAAACGCCAACATGGTTGGCGATTTATTTAAAAAATGAAAAAAAAAAAACAAAAACGCCAATAGCATTGGCGATTCTTTAAAAAAGTAAAAAAAAAAAAAGAAATAGAATCGCCACTGTCAGTGGCGATTTATACTAGTTTGGTAAATAAAAAAAAGTACCCCAAAGCTGTAATTTCCAAAATAAACTATACCATTTGGGTAAAAAAGCCGTAAAAACACACACCAAGTTACCAACAATCATGTCCGTCAATAAGTTATTAAAATACTGACAATTTAAGTCGTCGGTAATATTTTGATGTCAGAGCTGTCGATAAGCTACAAGTAGACACGACTAAAACCAGTGACGGATCCAGAAATTTGATGTAGTGTGGAGAATATATACAATTAAATTCGTAACAAAAAAATTAATATATACTAATAGTAGTGATGACATTTCTTACCAAAGGAACCTTAAAAAATCACATACTTTTACTACTCAAAGGAGGACATTTAGCAATGTGGGACACAAGTGAGGGCATTTAACAATGTGGGACATAAGTGAGGACATTTTTTTTATTAAAGAGGGAAAAAAAATCACATATTTTTACTACTCAATTTTTTCTTCTAATGTTTTTCCGAAAATTAGGGGTGAGGGCAAGTGCCCTCATACCTATGCACTTGCATCCGTCACTGACTAAAACCATATGGCGATTAGAGCCATTGGAAATTGATATTTATTTATTTAATTTATGTTGAGTAAGTCATTTAATTTTTATATACATGATCGTACGAATTTTAATTTTAGGGTGTAAGTTGCGTGATCAAAATATATACATGATAAATTTTGTTAGATATAGTTTTTGCTATAAATTTTTAAAAAGTGTCATATATATGTTGTTCCTTTTGATGGCTGAGACCCTACCGGGGGAAGGGTAAGTCACATTCTTCAAATAGGAAGAAGACTCGTAGTAGGGATCGGGGCATCGATGTTGTTAGTGATACAACACAACCTTGGTTTATGGTTCTGACAATACTGATCTAACTTCTAAGTATTGATAGTATTGAGCTCTTTATATATAGCATTGATACACCACAAACCAATGATTCGCTTGGTGGGCAATGAGTAAGATGTCAATTGGACTCACTTAATATACATTAATTAAGTTATAGTGATTTTGATTAACTTATAACTGTGGTTGTAGGTTGCAACCTATTCGGTTGGCCTCAAGGGCCATTACTATTGTTATCGTGGAAAAATATCAGGATGAAATAATTTCTTATGATGATATTGTTATGAAGGAAGCCACCGATCGACACGATTGGATTGATGTTTTGAGGGTATGTTGATTGTTATTAGGTATTAACTTTCATTTATGTAATGTATATAGAACATGTTATGAAATCACATCCAGGAACACATGGGATGGGCCATTGAGCTTGATCAGCAAGTGAAGAGATTTTTTTTATCACAAGTGCTCAAAACGCTTGTCCAACATGCTTTACACAACACACATCAAGAATCAGAGACCTCATTGGATTAATGACATGACTTGGTCCGCTCTTCAGTAGTATTGAATTTTAGATGAATATTTGACAATCTCATCAAAGGGAAATAAAAAGAAAGCCTTGGAGAAAGGGGGCCACTTTATACATGTGATTCTATCTCAACAATTAAGCATGTTAAATGAATTGTAATTAAATTTTAACTTTTATAAATCCACACTATACTTTTTTTATATGTATGTTTAATAATTATGCTCTATATATTATGCGTGAGAGTTTGGTAGGGAGGTACATATCCACGAGGTCTTCAAGCGTATCCACATTTAGAAGAAGGACTAGACTTAGGTCGACGAGAGATCTAAAGATACTTGGGTAAGTATATTAAACATTCTTTTTTTTTGCTAATGTATATTAAACATTCATTTAGGTTAATTTTAATATGTTACATATTATTGTGCATTAAGCCTTAGTTGCACTTTTAATCTCTGATATATTACGATTATTCATTTGTGTTTCTGATGTAAAAAAACGAACAATTTGGATCTTACATTTTTAATTTATAAAAAATAGGTGCATTTGAAAATCAGTCCACCTCCTCTCCTCATATAATTTAATATAAAGATGATTTTTCTCATTTGCTAGCATTTTAAAAAGAAGGGTAAGCAACACCTTTTGAAACATACATTCCCTACAATTGTTTATTGTAATTTTGTTTAAAGACTGTAAAAAAGCTAATAATTTTTTTTTTTTAAAATGTCGACTTTATAAAAACAAGACAATCCCTTTTGCACCATGAACTTAAACAAGACAATTTTTTGTGACAAAAAAATTAAACACACTCTTTCATTTTTGGGTAATTGCACTCACCTCTAACTTGTATAAACATAGACTAAACAGACTTAATTTTTTGAACTGAGTAACTTAGTCCTCGTCGCTCCACACCTCGTTCCTCTGTTCTCTCGTGCACTTCAGATCTCTCTCCTCATTCTTCTTCATGCCTCACTCCTCATTCCTCTCTTCATGCCCGTTCCTCTATTGCGCTACACCTCTTGCTTTGAATTTAGTGTTCACTAGTTATCTTGGCCGAACCTCCATGTTGATTTGAGATTTAAGGTGAGATTTTGTTTTTTTATCCTGGCAGAACAAAGCTGTTAATTGATACAAGAACACAGCTGTCATTTTGTGGTTTTATTTAGGGAGAAACTTATATGCAGTACGATATGAGCAGTTGGTACTGCTCTTCAATCAAAAAACTACACGTGGACACTCCATTAACTTTTTTCACAGTGGCTCTTTTATTTCTGGTACCTCAAATTCCCCATTCCGTTTCAATGGAAAAATTTAACATATATCCTCTCTCCTGTGATGAGTTTTGCTCCATTTTAAAGACAGTAAAAACCCATCACAAGTTAAGCTATTGGCGAGAATATCATGTTGGACTGTGTTGCTTCTCTATATTTCTACACAATCATGAAGCATTACTCTGGAGCGACTAGTGAGACACCTTGGAAATGAAAATGTAAAATTTCAAAATCCCAACCACAATGAATGCAAAAGAGGGCTATGTATGAAGAAATTGCAATGATGCAGGTTGAAATTGTGAAATTGATTCTCTACTTCACCATGATTTCAGAGTCCTACCACTGTCACCGAGCTCTTGCTCTACACCACCGCGATGTCGAGGAGGCTTGGCCATCCATGTCGTAGTGTCAAGGCTGGAAGCTTCAATGTTGACAATGGCGGAAGAGGGCCCAGAAAGGTCGCATGTTGTGAGGGCCGAGGGGTTGGAGATGAAAGGTTAGGGAAAGGGGAAAACGTGAAGTTTTTCTTCAGATATGATGTTGAAAACAAAAATATGTGTCCTGATTTGGTTGGAAAACAGTACCAACAACATAATATAATTAGTACTGTACTTAAGTTTTTCCCTTTTATTTAACGTCCGTTAAATTGAAGTGGATGTGTGTGTCATTGAGCAAAACCTCAGGGGTGTGAGTGTAATTTCCCCATATATATTTGTACAGTATTAATTATTTTTTTTTCATTTGTTTAAGATTGAGCAGAGCTTGTAGTTAGGTTCTTCGATTTTCCCACAGGCGTCTGCGTTCTGAAAAACGATCACTGAAGAACAAGAAGAGTCAACGGCCGGTTCCTCTTCAAATCAGGTGAACAACAAATTTAGTACCTAATTCAGCATTCTAGAAATTTCCCAAATGTTTTGTTTGGTCACCAATTTGCCAACAAACTCAACTATAAACCAAGTAGCACCCACCTGAACAACTCTGAGTAACAACAAATCATTCTAAATTTATAAATGGAAATTGAATCTATTGATTGTAGTTTGTAATTGTGGGCAGGAAGTTCAGTGATTTGGCATATTGTGTGTGGCTATGGCTGCTGTAAATGAAGTTGCTGAGCAGGATTATGCACCCCCAAAGAAGAAGCCACCATCTGAGGATGACAAGAGGTAGATTCTTTTGTTCCTAATTTGGTTATGGTGGTTTATTTTTGGTTGTTGTGGATGGAGATTGTGTTCTAAACTATTGTTCCTGTGTGAAATTAAAGGAAGGAGAAAATTGTGCCTGGGAGTTTGATGAAAGCTTTGATGAGGCCTGGTGGGGGTGATTCTGGACCTTCAGATGGTGACCAGGTTATTTCTGATTTTCCTGACTGGTGTGGATTTGCATTTTTCTATTAGATATGGGCTAGGTGGATATGTTTTGGTAAGATAGGTTGTAATGCGTTCTATACTGGGCTTATGTTTATTAAGATTATGTCGTGTGTCTCAGGTTATCTATCATTGTACAATTCGAACATTAGATGGAGTAATCATGGAATCTACCAGATCTGATCATGGAGGTGAGGTGCTTTAACTGCTTGGGTACCTGTTTGGTGTCCTTTGAGTTTTGATTCCCAGGATGAGAGTTGACAGGATTAACCACTTATCGGCAGCCTGCTGTCTACTTCCTAGGGTGTGTTTATGTTATGATTCTAAATATCTAGTTTACTTTAGGAGTTGATCTTGTATTTTGGTTAGGTTATCTTTTAGATTTAGAGTATCTTTTATATTAGGAGGTTATCTTTTTTCTTTGTTAGTTTATCTTTATTTCTTAGGGGTTATGTTTATCATTGTTAGGATTAGTTTATTATAAATAGGAGTCTCTCATTAGGTTAGAGGTAAGTTTTGATTATTGAGTTGTGAAAGGTTTTTACATTTAGAAAGGGGTTTTCCCTTGTGAAAGAAGGATTTCTTTCTCGTGCCTTTTATTTTCCTATTTTTAATATATATCATTTTCTCATTCAGAAAATACCAAAAAAGTGAATTTATTTGGAAAATCCTAAGAGTTTGTTGCTAGGATTGTAAAATTATCCATGGGAAAGTGAACTTGGAATACAACATTGTTATGCTTGCAGCAAGTTCTGATAAAGTAATTGCTAGGCATTATTAATTCTTAGAAAGGAACATGCCTATGTTTTGCTTGCTTTTTTATTCCCATGATGACGGCTGAGTAGTGTTGAGAAATATCCGCCATGGTGCTGCCATGGCCGAATCTCTAGCAAGTCCGCCATGCGCCATTAATATTTGTCAAATATGGCCTGCTTTTGGCTTTCCGCCATAATCCGCCATTAACAATACTCTTGCTTTCCCTTAGGAATGGATGTTGTTTTGAAATCCTCGCAATCATTATTTCCTTCTACCACTTTTGAGTATTATTATCATTAGAACTGAATAAATTTAAAAAATGTTTCTAAGAATATTAAATGCTAACTACAGATTTTTGTGAATTTACTCTGGAATAACATTCCTGGTTATATTGTTTGTGGGAAAATCACCATTAGAAATATAAGTATATCCTTGAAAAAAATACCCCGTAGTGATTACAAAACTACTTGGGTTCATTTTCTTTCAGAGTTTGAGACTTACCAATTTTGTAGTGAACAAACCCTGCTGTAGGAAATGTTGGAAGTAGGAACTTCAGCTTTAGTAATTAGGCTTTAAGTAAAATAGTATTGATGCCAAATTATTGTCTTTGTTTAAGACATAATTGTTGGGTTAGCTAACCTTTTATGTCATTTCAACAGGCAAGGGTACTCCGATTAGACAGGTTTTGGGCAAAAGCAAGATGCTATTGGGCTTGCTAGAAGGAATTCCATCAATGTTAAAGGGTGAAGTGGCAATGGTAACAGACTATTACTAATTACTTATTTTTGTTGTCAATATGTTGGTGACTAAAGCTCAAGCCACCTTGTCTCATGCTTAGTCCATATTATATCAGTGCTTGTTATTGTATATCATTTTGTTATGATTTTGGACTGAGGACCATAATTTTTTGCATACTGCAATACAGGGAAAATAATAAATTTTTTCGTTCGTAGATTTAACATAACATTGCATTTAATGTGCTGAACTAACAATGAAACTGTTATTTTGTCATCACCTTCATCATCATCTATTACTTCTACCACTAAACAGGAGGAAAATTGACTGCTATCTGATACTTCTACGTTGGTGAAATATTTTTTTTATTATCTTCTGTTAGACACACTCAATTAGTGAGAGTGGGTTAATTAGTGGGGGGTTTAGTGAGCGAGGCATGTTGCCTATAAATAGAGTTTGGGGTGAGAATTGGTATCTTTTGGATCATTCGGGGTTTGGGGCTTAGGGAGAGTGGCTGAGTCTCTCAAGTTACTCAGCAACCATATCCAGTTCCTATCACCTTCATTTATTTTTTTGTTTATTTTTTTTCCCCAATTCACGTTTTCATAATAAAATGCGACCTTATTTTTATTTCTCCTCTTCGTTTTACAACATTTTATTGGAAATAGTGAGAACACCAATCTTTCTTGTACCAATATTTGAAGTCAGGAAACAAAATATAACAATATGACATTTTATTTTATCATTATGTTATGAACCCCAGCGGAGGATCTGTTCATGGGTCTAGATGCAAGAGTATTCTTCTTGCAACCCAGACTGAATAAAGAAGAAGCGGCTCGTCCTTGACAGAGCATCTTCAAACTTTATGGTTCCTTTAGAAAATACTTGCTTGATTTTATTCAATACTGAAATACCCTATTTATAATAAGGGCTGAGTACAAGAGAAGTAATCTAAATTAACCTATTTCTAATAAAATAAGAAACAACCAAATCTTATCTAATAAAGGAAAACAATATAATCCTAACTAATTAAGATATAATAATTCCTAACTAATAAAGATATAAAATAAAATGGAAATATCCTAAATTAACCTAATGTATCAAATATGCCCTAAAATCAGCAACCGTATCACATTAGTGAAAACAAGAAATGGAAACAAAAAGAATTATCTTAAACCAAATAGGTCCTTAGTTTTTTTTTCATTGCTTTATTTTTCGACCACTTCTGTCTATGGCTCTTCTTATGTATTTGATGGATCATCTTTGAATTTATTTCTTAAGCATATTAATAATGAGTGGTCAACACTCATGTGCGAATAATGAAAGTCAGATACTTATATATGGTGGGATCTGCCACTGTTTTCTTTTGAGGTACTAGTTAGATACTAATATATGAGGACAATTTTAAGCTGTTTTCTTCTTCATGTCCCCTCTCTATTCTTCTCTTTCTATTAAGTGGGTATCTTATCCTTTGTTTTGTGATTTTAAATCTTTTCAATTTGTTTTTATTTTCACTGCAAAAGAAATTTCTGACTATACTGAATTATTTTTCTATTTGCTTGATTGTATTATTTATTGATTGATTTATTCATGCAGTTCAAGATGAAGCCTCAGTTGCATTATGGTGAGGATGATTGTCCTATTTCTGCTCCTGATGGTTTTCCTAAGGAGGATGAACTTCATTTTGAAATTGAGCTGATAGAATTTTTCAAAGCCAAGGCAAGGATGTGAGCTTTGAGTTCTGTTTTTATTCTTTTTGTTTATGTTCTCTATCTTTCTTATCCTGACGAATTTTGGTTTTCAATCTACTCTTGGCACTTATAGCTTCACATTATTGATTGTGGTTCTTTTAACTGATTAAAAAGATATCCTTCTCATGGACCAAAAAATAACCTTTAGATTTGGTTATCTTTTTCAACACTTTTTTTTTTTGAAACTATCTTTTTCAACACTATTTTGTTTTGATTATTAGTGTTTGTTCATCTTATTTTAATCTTCATTAATATTGTTGCTGTGTTCCCCAGTTCTGCTGTGCTGGTTTTCTAGATTTATATGAATATTTTTCTCTTTGAGCTAGCTATTACTTGTGCCTGACCTCTGTGATCTAACACTCATTTCTTGCTTTTGTGTGTATTTGCAGGTTGTTACTGATGATTTGGGAGTTGTGAAAAAGGTATAAATGTCCAAAATGTATTGCTGCATATTTAGTAAATTAATTTTGCACAAGTTCTTATCATTTTGGATGGCTCTACTGGGAAATATGAATGTCAAACCAAAAGATGAAACAGAGTTGTATTTTGTTTGATACTGTTTGATCCTCCATCACCTCACGATATGACCAAAGTAGTACTTATAAAGGCTTGTGCAATCCTTACCTCCTGAGCTAGCTTTTGCGGTTGAGTTAGGGCCAACCCAAATTCAAGATGGTATCAATGTCTATCCCATAACTGATATTTGATGACCCCCAACTCAACCTAGCCCTGCAGTATTCCCCGTTGCAGAACCTGGGACCGCGATCCGCCCCCCTCAAAAAAAACAACCATACTGTCCTGTCACTCTAGATATGACCAAAGTAGTGCTTGTGCAGGCTTGAACAATCCTCGCCTCATGAGGTATTGAGTTACACCCAGCCCAAATTTAGAAGAGAATTATTCAATACATCTCAAACATGGAAAATTAGAAATGGCTCCCTTTTATGGAGTGCCTATGCTTCATATTGTGATTTTTAAGTTGCAGTTACATAAATTTCTGGCCAATTTGGTTGTAATTGGGGTTAAGAATTAAGATATGATTGCAGATGCCTCCTCAACAATATTGCCTCTGCACTCATGGTTGTGACCACAATTGCTTCTTCATGGAGGAATCTTTGAGTGCATATTCCTTATAATATCTTGTGAAAGAAATCTTTATAAACCTTCGTATTTCACATCACCACAGAGTGCATGATTTGAAGCTTAAGTATTCATATGGAATCTTTGAGAAACTTGTAATTGTTTCATAACTTGTTTGTAAAGTTTAGGAAAATTTATGTCACTTTTATATGTTTTTATTTTTGTTATTTTTTCATTTGTATATCTTGGATTCGATAACTCAACTGGATCTGTAAAGACATCCCCTTTAGTGGAAAGTTTTATTACATTATGATTCGTCAGTTAATTCTCATGAGTACAGGTAGTATGTGAAGGGCAGGGTTGGGAATCTCCAAGAGAACCTTATGAAGTGAAAGCCTGGTATAAAAAATCCTTATTAACTTATTTCTTGTCAGGCTGTAAACTGGTCTTGATGGAAGTCTCTGATGATATTTTGTTTGGATATTCTAGGATTTCAGCAAAGACAGTTTCTGGGAAATTGATCATGTCACATACAGAAGGAGAACCATACTTCTTTACATTTGGAAAATCAGAGGTAGTTAAATAACTTCAGACCAATTTTTCCTTGGAATAACTTGCACTGATAATTAGTTTGTCTTTCCTAGTATGCCAAATATTTCAGCCATGATCTGATATGGTTGTGCCCATAGTTTTATTTCCTGATGCCAGTAAGCCTTGAAGCTTCTCTATAATAAATTAAAATGATAAGAGCATGTATTATTTCGTAGGAATTGTTGTTTGTTATTGATATCGATTTCTGCTCTTTGCATTTGGTGATTACCCTGCTAATACTCCCAGGTACCTAAAGGTCTTGAAATGGGGATTGGAACGATGGTCCGGGAAGAAAAGGCTGTTATATATGTTACCAGTCAGTATTTAACTGAATCTCCTTTGATGCCTTTAGTAGAAGATTATGATGAAGTCCAATTTGAAGTGGAGCTTGTTCACTTTATTCAAGTGAGCTTGATCTTCCTCACTAGAAATCATCATTTATTAATGAACTTTTTTGTTCTTGTGTCACATATACATTGTAGTATGATGAAGAATGGATTTTTCTCAGCATTCTCGTTTCATTATCTGCTTTACTAATGTTCCCTAGGCATTCTTAGATTCATCTTTCTTTCCTCCATTTATAACTGATTTCTGACCTATATGTTACATGGTTGTGTTTGCATTCTTTTAACCTGTCATATGAGTTTGTATAATAGGAACTATAAGGTCATGTTGGGCTAGATGAAAAATCCAATATGTTGAAAAATATTTTTAAAAGCTAGGGTATGGATATGCTATGACAGGTTATATAAAATAAAGCTATCATTTTATTATTTAGATAAATCTACGATGGATTTGGAAAAAAGAAAAGACTTATTTCATCTCACACTCCCCAAACTGGAGGAGAAGAAAAATGAGGAATTGAGTGTAAAGGAATCCATTCCATTCAATCATATTTTAAAAAAATCCATGAAAACAATAAAAAACCATATTATCCTTCCGACTCCCCTCCATTTCATCCCTATCCATCCTCCATAGTTCCAAAATATTGTCAAGGTCTGCAAACCTCTCTGCCCAAAGGCTCCAAAATTCGATGAATGATGTCCTTTCCCCTATGTTACCTTCTTTTTTGTCATCACTTCAAACTGTTTCAGCTTCATTCCTACCATCCTTGCCATGGAGGCAAGCTTGCTACAACCCAAATCCCGCTTCCGCCCCTTGTGTTTCCCATGTGGTTTAGTGTAGGAAGACCTAACATGTTCCAAGCATGCACTCATGTCATGCTGTGACTTAATTAGTAGCTCTACCAGATATGCTTTTAGTATGGGTGTAGCAGCCATATTGGAGTACCACTCACAATTTTTTCATATTTCAAAAGCTAAATTAAGTGCTCAGGTATCGGGTTTACCTGATTGACTCTTCATCTTCAAGACTTGTTTTTTAATTTTATTTTCTATTTTTGTTTTACTTTTCACTTATTTTTTCTTCATCTAATTAAATGTTTATAGATTTTTTGTGAGAATTATGAATAATTCATGATATTAATACATCAATGCTTTATCAATCACTTTGAACATGAAATGTAGATTCTGCTGAGATTAGGGACTTAAATTTGTATGTACTGTGATTGCTGTCTTGATAGACATATTCAGAGACCTGGGATTTATTCATTGTATTACTATTTGTGGTGACTGAAACATGTGCTTCTGTTATTTTGTTTCTTTTCTCTGACTAAGACATTGAGCGAGTAAAATTTCATTCTGGTAATTAATCAACAGGTCAGGGACATGCTTGGAGATGGACGCCTAATAAAACGCCGGATTCGTGATGGAAAAGGTGTGGATTTAGAATCTAGAGTTATATACTGGTAACAATCTTAAAATGAGCTCCGATTGAGTTATATAATGGTAACAGTTGTAAAAGGAGAGGAATAGAAAAGAAAGTTGTGGAAAATGCTTGGCTCATGCTTGAATTATACTCTAGATGTTGTTATTATATTTCGAGTTCTGTAGTTAACATATTTTTGGTTTTCAAATTTTAGTTATTTTTCTTTTGTGTTAGTACGTAGGAGACTGAGCTCAATCTTTTATTCTTATGCATGCATTAACATATTTTAAGTTTCAGTTCATTATTTCTGTTCAACGTCTTGTTATGATTTTGTATTTTGCTTGTAAAAAATAGGTGAGTTTCCAATGGATTGCCCCCTCCATGACAGTCTACTTCGCCTTCATTACAAGGGTACTGTTCTCAATGAAGAAAAAAGTGTATTCTATGATACAAGAGTTGATAATGATGGTCAACCATTGGAGTTCTGTTCTGGAGAAGGGCTCGTGAGTTTACAATTTAAGCATAAATAAAATCAAGCTCTGTTATTTTCCCCCCTTTTCGTCTTTATCATTTATTTTGTTGAAGGTTTTGCAGTCTGTAAATTCCTTAGGTTGTTATTGTTTGTTTAGAATGTCTTCCACGTATGTTCATGCCATTCATGCAAATACATGATTGTGGCTCTGGAATCTCATTTTCTTTCTGTTTTAGGTACCAGAGGGATTTGAGATGTCTGTTCGTCTGATGCTTCCTGGAGAGACAGCTCTTGTCACATGTCCACCTGACTATGCTTATGATAAGTTTCCAAGGTTGCTGATGAGCTTACTTCTTTTACTGCCTAACCAATAATTTAGGTTTCTTGAATCATTTCAGTGCAGGCATTCATCAATTGAATATGTTTTCTATCCTTGCATCTATTGTCGTTCTGATCTATTCGTATGCTTCATGATATCATTGGTGTGCTTTCTCCTTTTTTGACCAGACCTTCAAATGTCCCTGAGGGTGCTCATATTCAATGGGAAATTGAGCTTCTAGGTTTTGAAATGCCCAAGGTACTTCAGAAATTCATTATTTAAATTCAAGGCATTTACTTTAGTAATTGCATTTTTACATGTATTAATTATGCGACCAGGACTGTTCGTGATAGCAAATGTTAGTAGTGAAATACCAACAATAGCAAAAATAAGTTTGGCAGAGTGCTGATCAAGTTATGTTTGCATTTATGGTTGAGTTAGTTTCCTTAAATATTCTCTAATGAGAGATTTCAAGTTTAGATGAAGTACACTTGCTCTATGATTGTGATCCGTGGGTGAACTATGATAATTATATGAAACAGCTCATGATAAATCATTCATGTGGAGTTGAATATTTCCTTCTTCAAACAATACATAATTAGCTTATGGTGGCACTGATGCACTGGGAATTCTTGTGCATCAGTCCACAAAATCTATGACCATCAATTTAATATTATAAGAAACAGATGGATTGGATTATTTACATGTTACCTTAGACTACATGGTGAAATTTGGATGCAAAGGATCGTCACATTTTGTATGCTAGTAATAACGTAACAAAAAAAGTGCAGTTGGTTGGAAATGGAGTACTCTAAAATTATTTTATTACTGTAGAACTCCTATGTGAAATTTAACGAGAGTTTACCAAATAAAAGTGACGTATTTAGGAAAGGAAGCGCGCCCTCCATGGTTGAAATCTTCCAATATCATGTCAGATAGCTCCATAAAGGAGCTGTATTGAGAAAAAACCCATTGTTATCGTTGAAGTTGTCAGAAAAGTCATAATGGAAAACCTCCCGCTTGAAAGGGTCTTTTAATCACAAAGTTTCTTGCTAGAGCTCATTTTCTGGGTGCTGCAAAGAGCAATAATCAGTGAACTTCTGCAACATTTCATACACATAGGCTTCCATCTTCTTCCTCCATCAAGCCAAGCCAAGCCAGCACCCTAACCCTCCTCCATCTCAACCCTCGCACCGTGAACCCAGGTTCATCTGCTTCATCTTCTCTAGGTCTGCTCAGGAACTTGGTGGTGGTGTAGAGTCACCGTTATGCTACAGCTCTGTTGCAGTATCACTTTGTAAAATTATGTAACCAAATACAGCCGGTGAGATTCTTTTTGGATCCAATTGCAAGGTATGAGACTTGAGTCCCATATTAGAAGTATGGGATTCTGGTGTGAGATTCCTAAGGCCTTTGGGCTCTCCAACTACAATGGCTAGCATTTGTGGTCTGGTTCTCCTAAAGGTTCTTATTAAATTCCTCGTGTATTGATGCGCGGAAACTCATTTTGTGCACCTTAAGTGCTATCTTTGCTCACACCATTTTATAACCCTTAACCCCTCTTGGTTTCTCTTTGACATGTTGTGGACGATATACTTATTACTATGCCTAATGCATTATGGACTTTATTCCTTATACAGGATTGGACTGGATTGGACTTTGATAGTATAATGAATGATGCTGAAAATATCAGAAATACGGTATGCAATGAACCTGCTAAATTTTCTATCTGTTTGATCCTCAGTTTGCTACTACTACTGGAGTCTAGATTTTATTTTTGATAAGCCACTATTGGTGTCTAGATGGTACAAGACCTGATTGCCAAACATGCATGTCCACGTGATTTATGTGTTTTGAGCACAGTATGAGACAAGGAACTGATTGGCTAATCCTTTTGAAAAGAATCTTTAAATTGTGTACAAAATGCATATTCACTTGAATGGAAAGATATCACATATCTGATCAAAGCCATGAAAGAGTTCTGTTAAGATTAGTATTTTAGCTATAGATAGTGATTGATTCTTTCCTGTGTAAAGTGTCCTCAATTTCTTTTAAATCTTGCCCTCTTGTATAGGTTACAGATTTCTGGGTTCTTTGTGATTTATTTGGTTAATACTCATTATTTGGACCTTCCCTCTTATACAACATGATCGGTTTTGGTTTTGGTTTTGAATAAGATGGATGTCTTATGCTGTTATTGTTTTCAGGGTAACAGATTATTCAAAGAAGGAAAATATGAACTTGCAAAGGCAAAGTATGAAAAGGTATTCATCTCTCTTTCTTTCCTGTTTTGGTTGTCATCTTTTTGTGCAAAAACTAATTTTGCATTGATGTCATAATTTTTAGATGCAGCAGCTGTGGGTGCTAATTATTACATGCTGAAATAAAAAATATCAGTCATTGAATTGTACTTAGCTAGATGGAGGTGTAATGGCACACACCTTGGTGTTATAAGGCTAGGGAGTTGATTCCCACATTATAAATCCCTGCTACTTCTTTCCCAATGTCCCTAGGGCCTATTGTATTTCTTTGATAAAAATTGTATCAGCTAACAGTAAAATAGTTTACTGTTATTTTGACATTTTGCTTCTGTTATCTTTATTCACACATTCAAAGTGGCTAGTAATTAGTTAGTTGATTAGATAATTAGTTAGAGAGTGAGATCTATAGGATATAAATGGAGTGGAATTTGGGAGATAGATCTTTGGTTTCTCAACATCTGGAGAAATCTGTTGTCACATTTTTTCACCTTTGTTCTTCTGTTTTTTGATACTGAGCTCACTGCTCAGGTTTGGGGGAATTCTTCAATAACATTTCTGATATTTGTATCTATTATGATCCAATTTTAGCAAATTTGCACTGGTAGGATTTGAATGCTATTCAATTCTGTTTATTTTGTTTCTGTTGGAATATCTGAACCTTATTAAAGGACTGAATTTTATATTACTTGGATTGGAATTCTGTTGTACATTCCATGATGAACGCTTGAATTTTGATTTTGGCTCTTAGATTTCCACTATGCCATCGAACTTATTAACATTGTGTGGTAGTTGGCACCAGGTTCTTCGAGAATTTAATCATGTTAATCCACATGATGACCAGGAAGGAAAAATATTTGCAGATACACGTGTAAGTGGTCATGTGTCTCTTTCTCAATATACTATTATTTATATTCTTTAGAAATGAAGCATATAATCCAACTTATCATTGGTAGGTTGATTTCTTAGACTAAATGTTTATCTCTTTTTCACTCTATGATTGAAGAATTTGCTACACCTGAACGTTGCTGCATGCTATCTAAAGTTAGGAGAATGCAGAAAGTCCATTGAGACTTGCAATAAGGTATGCTTGATGACCCTTGCTAACTAGTAGTTTCTGAGCTAGTGCTTTAATTTTAATGACTCGATTAATTTCTCTGTATGGGTTTCAAATATAATCAGAAGTAATAAAAAGTGGGTGCTTTTAGTTTGGTGATGTAGTAGTCATTGTATTGTGCAAAGGATCCATGGGGTTTTTCTGAATACTGAAGGAGTTGGTATTTATCTCTTTGCTATTGTTTCATGCTTATCAAGGCCCTCTTTGTGGGTCTTTTTTGGTTTCTGTCTTAATCTGCATTCAAGCATTTGGTTTTATGTTTTGTATAATTTTACCTCTTATCATGTATTTTCCAATAAACCATGCAGGTTTTGGAAGCAAATCCTGCACATGTCAAAGGCCTTTATCGTCGTGGAATGGCGTACATGACTGCTGGAGACTTTGAAGAAGCAAGGGCTGATTTCAATATGGTAGGAATCTTTATAATGGCTTTAGCATACAAGTTATATCAGCTTTCACTTTCTAAAGTCACCTGCATTCTATTTTAGATGATTAAAGTCGACAAGTCAACTGAATCAGATGCAACCGCAGCTCTTCAAAAGCTGAGGCAGAAGGAGCAGGTGGGCTTGAATTCAGTTATTCTCTTTATGTTCTTGAAAACATTATAGGAGGAAACAAGATTTCATTCTTATACTGATTAATTTGTAGGAAGTTGAGAAGAAAGCGCGGAAACAATTTAAAGGGCTATTTGACAAGAAGCCTGGAGAAATTGCAGAAGCAAAAGCTGATGAAAATGGAGATCAGTTAACAAGGAAAAGCCAGAACAACAGAGAAGTACATGGGGACTCCGATGGAGAAAATTCAGAGGATTCACACGAAGCCGCACCCGATGCACATGGAGCGAGTTGGTTCTCTCTCTTTTGGACTCCTGGTAGAAGACTTCTTTCATCTCTTGGGCTTCAAAGATGTTCCATACTATAGTCTTAACATAAAGCTTGTGATAGTTGGCCATAATACAATTTCTAAAAGGAGGCATACCTGGTCACTATAGAAGAGAGTTTCAGGCATTTGTAATGTTTTTGTCACCCGGACACAATGTGCTGAAAGTATTTTTTTTTTCTTTTTCATTTTACATTCCCATCTAAAACATATTTGGTTATTAGTAAAATCTAGTTGTTAGGATAGCAGGGGATGACCAGTTGAAGTAGTTGGTAAAAGTGCTCAGTATCTTGGGGTTGTTTCTTGTAGGTTTCATATTTCAGGAACATTTTGTAATGAGAGACATGTAACTTGTTGGAGAGAGAAGGAATAATTGTTGTAAAATGTATAGTGCCTAAGAAAAAACATTATGAGGGATCCTAAAGAAATGCAATGTGGTGCATAAAATCTGTATACACACTCAGTCTTGCTCTTGTCTTTAATTTGAGCAAGAGTTAGATTGGGGAGGTGTGAAATTGATATTACTGTTCAACTGCTGCACTTAGAACATTAGTATAAAGACAGGTTTACATCCTTACTGCCCACACATAATAATCTTTTCATCAAACACCACAGGTTCAATTGCAGTAGATGAAGGTTTTCTGATTCTCTTTAGTTTGAACGATTTTTTTGTTTGCTTGGTCTCACAATCCCTCAATAATCAAGATAATAGCTGTTGATACTGGTTTTTAGGATTTGATGGTGGAAGACAAATGAAGCTAACTTATTCATCAATTTAACAATTATAAGTACTTATAACAATAGCAAGAGCATCAGGAAAGTGGCATCTAAAATTCAGAATAAGCACACACCTAAAAGTTAAATAATACTCTCATCTGTTTCTATTTATTAGTCACTTATACCATATTATCTACCAAAAAAATTGTAAATTCTATTAATTTAATTTTTTTTATAAGTCACTTTTACCTAATTATCTAGAATTAGAAAAGTTCTTGTTAGCAATAAGCTTGTAAAAAGTTTTATTAATTTTTCAAAATTACTCTTATATAAAAACTTACAAATTCAATTAACAAAAAAATAGTGTTAACACCAGAGTAAAAACAATAAAAATGAAAATGCTCCACACATGACCAGAGTAATGGAATAATTGTGAAATAATTGAATTAATTATTCATATAACTTACAAAGGAACCAGAGTATGTACCAAAATAAAAGAACCAGAGTAAAGGATTTACAAAGAAGTTAAGATTCAGATACACTTAAAAAGAAGAGTAGTGGAATAATCGAAGTAGTATGACATTTTTTTTAGAAACACCCTTTTGATTTATTGGATATTTAACTTGTGCTAGTTTCAAACTGGACATTTGATGGCATTTAGACGTTCTTTAAACTAACAAATCACTTAGAAAACCGGCAAGCAGTTATTAAAGCTCTAAGTCTAAGGTGAAGGGTACATTATATATATTATTATATTAATAAAACATAATACTTATGTAGAGTAAGGTACGCACTATGCAATAGCATTATAAGCTTAGTAGAATGTAATTCAAATCAAACTTTATCAGTATCAGAGGACAAATGTTGTTGTTGTTGTTGTTGTTGTTGTTGTTTATTGGCAAGAGCAAGAGCACGAGACTGGGCAAAAAAGAATCCCAAGGCATGGCCAGCAACAGCCGCTATGAAGATTCCCAAGTTGAAGGACATGACAGCAAGCATCACCAAGTAACTGAAACTGATGCGAAACACATAGGTGGTAGCTTGAGTTAAAGCTCCAACAATGGGAGTTGTTCCGCGCTTGATGAGAGGCTGGTTCGACAGAACCTCAGCAAGCATGGCAAGGAAAAACACAAGCAAGATAGCTAGCATGTACATGCCAACACTGTGGTTTGGCCACTCCGAAAAAAGTACTATGGCATCTTTTCCCCAATACAAGTTCATTCTCATTCTCATCTTCATCTTCACTAAGAGAGGAGGATCTGGGCTTGAGGGTTGATGCGTTTTCTCAATGGATTTATAATAGAAGGGAAAAAATGACATAAGAATGATGATGACATTAATTAGCTAAAATTTCATTAGTAATTGTAACATTTTTAGGTGAACATGCAAGGAGAAATGCTATTTGACGCAACATCCTCCGTGCACGATTTCAATGAATCCGTAAATATTTATTGATTCTATTCTCATCTTTTTTATTGACTAAATAAAAAACAGAGTTAACTACATCACTAAAGCTAGTTTGATATGTCGTATTATAAATTATAGTATAATCTTACACAATAGATTATGAGTTTATCTATAAGTTGATGCTAACATTGTATTAAACAAACTTATCTCTAAATCCACCCTCATACATTAAAATGATAAATTATTTAATTTACATTATAAATGATGAATAAGATCATATAAGATTATGACGTATAAACTATTTGAAATCATTTAATCCACTGCCACAACCACCACCAGCACCCTCCACCACTGCCACATCGCCACCGCCATCACTTCCACCACCGTCCCTACCACCACTGCCACTGCCCCATCGTCACTACCACTACTACCAACTCCACTGCCACCACCCTTTTCCCGCTTTACAACACTTCCGTCACTACCACCACCACAACCACCCCACCACCATCCTCACCACTGCCTCCACCACAACCATCGCCTCTACCATTATTACCACTCTACTATCACCACCCACCACCACCACCACTGCCACTGCTGCTACCATCACTAACCCTTCACTACTGCCACGACACAGCAATACTGCCATCACCATAACCAACTCTACTACCCGTCACAATCGCCTCCATCTTTCATTCTTTCTCATGACCATCATCGCCACAACACCATCACACCACTGTCACTACTGCTGGCACCACTACCGCCACAACTACCACCCTCTACTGCCGCCACCACTACTGCCATCTCTACCATCACTATCATAATTACCACGAGGGTTAGCTCAAGTGGTAAGAGTTAGGGGACATAAGGGTTGGGAGGGGAAGGTCCAGGGTTCGAATCCTGGAAGGGAGATTTGAAGGGATTTTCTAACTTACTAACAACTAACCGCTAACATTTGTCTATAAAAAAAAAAATCATTACCATGAAATCCTTCCACCAAATAGATGATTGTATCCATTTAAATGATATGATAAGTTATATTGTATATGATCAAATGTTATATAATATTAAATTTTTATCAAGTTTTATTTGAACCTAATATAATCAAGTTTTATATTATACATATTATACAAAACCTAAAATGTCGTCTATATTGTACAGATTAGCATTTTTCATACATTTTTTTTTACACTGGAAAGATAAATTGTACCCGCCGGAAATTAATCCCTGGACCTCCCTTACCCAACCCATATATCCCACAGCTCCTACTACTTGAGCTATCCTACGGGGACATTTTCCATACGATTTGATATAGTTAAACTCTGTTTTTCATTTAGCAAATAAAAAATGTGAGAATATAATCAATAAATATTAATGAATTTGTTGAAGTTATCACGGAGGATGTCGTGTAAAATAATTGTGTCAAGGAGCATTTTCAATAGAAGTATTGTCCACGAAATGCTATTCTATTTAAATTGAAAACATCCATATTTAGCGAGAGTTTTTTCCATATATAAAACATGAATTTGGAATCTTTAAAAAAAATATATATATATATACATCATTTGAAACCAATCATACAAGCGTGGGGGTAGGAATAGTAACATTTGTTATGATTAAAAAAATTCAATTTGCTGGAATATTATATCATTGAAATAAAATTGACTTATTTACTGATACATATCACACATGTGTACGCCAAATATCCATTAACCTGTGCTACCTCTGAAAAGGTAACTTAATTTGTCTAGGGGAAAAACAAATGGATTTGTATATGAATAAAGATTGATGAGCATTCAAAGAGGGTAAACGGTTATAGAGAGATAAAGAAAAAAAGTGTTCGGAAGTGTCTGCACTATTTAATAGTTTATAAATCATTGTTGTTTGTATATATGGCCTTTTCCATCCCAGATGGGATGGATAATTATCAAATCTGTCATTTCTTTTATTAAAAATAAAGTAAATCATATATTTGGAAATGTCACTGACAGTGAAATTACCGAACTTGGTGATTACCTTTTTAATTTAAATCTGAAATAAATATGATGTGACTCACGCAATTATAGGGTGTGTTTAACGTGCACCACCTAATTAGGTGGTGCATCCATACACCATCAAATTTTTGTAGGAAATTACTAGGTTGTCCCTGTCTTCTACCATCTAACCCTAGTTTTGCACCACCGCTCCCTCCCGCCGTCGCATCATGCCAAATCTCATATTCGCCTCCACCCAATCAGCCTCCATTGCTCTCACCGCTCCTCACCTTCAAACCTGTGGCCAATAATGAGCTTTCCTCATTGCAATTAGCTCATGCGGATCTCCGACACCAACCTTCTCCCAATGTTGCGACACAGAGCCACTTGAGCGCCTCCAGCTAGTGTGTCGTTCGCGGCGAGGTCAATGCGGTGGAGTTCGCGGTGGTGGCCCCTTGGCTGCTGTTGGTGCAATTCGCGGAAGCGAGGGAGGTAAATCGACCCATAACTGCGCGACTTTGGGAAACAGGACCAAGGTGAGATTGGTTCACCAGAACAGAAAAGAAGTGGAAACAAAGATGAGAACCACTGTGAGTATCAGGAACTTCAACAACCATAGTATCCGCCAGATCTGCTTCGTCTTGTAGGTGGTCAGGGCGTTGTTGATTCACCGTCAGTGGTGGGCTGGGCGATGTCGCTTATTCAGCATCGTCGAGCCCTGTAGTGAGGTCAGCGACGGAGAGATTGTCGACAATGGCGGAGGTGGTCAAGTGACTTAACTCGTGAGGAAGAGAGGCTGCAGAAACCATTTTTCTACATATCCTCATTTGAATTTATTTTGCTCAACGGGCTTTGATTCAGAAACCATTTTGATCATCACGCTATATTGAATTTTAAAGAATTCATTTTGTTATCATGGTGTGATTAGTTTTTTTCTTTATCAGATTTTGCTACCTTCTTAATCCATTGAACAAAGCAAGCAACTGTTGATGGGGTGGGAAGCATGTGATGGGACTTGGGTGTGACAAAGTTGGGCGGATGAAGAGTGGATGTCGCCGCCGCTCACCTCCCACCGCAACAACGCCTATGAAGTTCTTCCCAACCATTTTCTCATTTTATTATTAGAGGGTATGGATGTAATTTAAATCTCCTATCTTACTTCAATCTTTACCGTTAATTTTTTTAATATTATATCCTGTGGTTAATTTTTGTGGTGTATGGATACACCACCTAATTGGGCGGTGCCCGTTAGACGCACCCGAAATTATATGATATTTTAAACCTAGAAAAAATTTACATCTTACACTATATTTGGGAGAAGAGAAGTAGAGAAGCAAGAGTAAAGAAAAGAGAATATGAGTAGAGAAAAATATGTGCAAAATATAGCACAATATAGTCTTATCTTCTAAAACTAGCTGAGTGAGTATATAAAACATTATGCCAGTTTATTCAAAATTAAATACATTATGAAGAATCGTTAGGCATACAGGCCAATACATCAAAGCTGGACCAAGTAAATCACCGAGTACTTCCTCAACCCAAGCATACTCACCCGAAGAAAAAGAAAGCTCAATCATCAACAATAGAATTACCAGTTCTACGAATAAAAGCTAAATAAACACAATTAAACGAAGAAATTAAATCATGACAATCTCAAACAATAGAATCTAAGTCAGAGCGTCCCTCAGACAATATCTTCCAAGCCTCGAAAAGGAGCATACAAATCGTCTCAAAACATAATCGACGGAAACATAGATAGTAAGTCAATTAAAGAGCCCATCAAAAACACATAGCCTCTTCAAGAACAGGAGATAAAATTGCAAGGGAAGATGAAGCCGTTGCTGCACGAACCTCACAAGAAGCATCATGTTCAATAAAGTCAAAGCTAGCTGAATCAGACGCAAAGATGAAGGCATCAAAGTTGACCTTCACCACCCATGCGGAGGTCTCGCCCAAAAAGAAGGAAGCTCGCTAGATGCTGGCTGAATTGGAGGGTTGGTCACCACTAGGGAAGGACGCAAACCAACAATATGTTGAAGCCGAGAAACCATCGATGCAGCAGGTTGATGGTGGAACAACATAGTATTATAGTCCTCCCAAATGGAATAGAAAAAATATATGAGAGTACTTGCACTGCCAACATCACACATAAACACCTGCATAGAGATAATACTATCCACTCTAATATGAAGCCATGAAGAAAACCAAATAGGCTGTAAGACAGAACATCATAAAAGCGTGTGACACCCGAGGCTGACGAGGGCACATAATGACCACCTAGGCGAAGGGAAACATGATTGAACCGATGTCACACCCGAAAAAGAGGTATTTCAAGACTGTATAGGTATGAGACTATATAGTTGAGGAGGACATATAAGATTTGATTTGTACTACTCATAATAACAAGATGCATCTTCTTTTTGGGAGCCCAACTCATTAAAACTCAAAGGTTAAGTGTGCTTGCCTTGAAGCAATATTAGGATGGGTGACCTCCTGAGAAGTTTTCCCAGGAAGTGCGCGAGTGAGGACAAAGCACGCTGGAAATACTCGTGTTGTTATCGTGAGGCCAGTAATCAAGTCGGGATGCTACAAAGCGCATGGTCTGTCATTTCAAGGAAGACAAGGCATTACGGACACAATAGATCCATTCCATCCCACAACTATTTAGATTAGATGGCACCAGAAGGAGGTCCAAACAGGCACACTAAGTTGTCTCCTTGCACATGGCAAAGAGTATGCTTTCCACAATTTTTTTCAACGTGCAGGTTAGGGGTCGACCCCGATGAAGATGGCAAGGTCGCGCGCCCATAAAATGGTAACCTGTTTTTTGTAGTGTATTGCCCATCTACTGAGAGAGATAAAAAAAAGATATCCTCCTGACCATGTAATGATAGAGGAAAAACTACCCCTAGAGCTGTGAAAGGTCAAAACATAAACTCTAAAAACTCGTGGTTCCAAGCTTAAAAATAAGGAACCATTAAATCAGCAACCCATGGGGGTGTTTGGTAGACGTTGTGAAATTATATTCTTGGAAATGCTATATTCCTAGGTATAATTTACTCCCGGGTAAATTGTGTAAATGTGTTTGGTAGGCTTTTTACATTCCCGAGAATATTTTCAAATTTTGTTTAATTCAAAAAAATTTAAATTTAAAAAAATTGAAAAACATGTGATGAAATTGTAGAAATGAGAAGTTATTTTCAAATGTAACTTCCATTCCCATGGGAACATAACTTACCCATTACCTTGGGAATAAAAATGAGAGAAAGTGTGTGTATTAACTTTACTAGGAATAAATTATGCCTGGCAATATTTTTACAAAACTTCTACCAAATACGGAAATACAACATTCCCACACATACATTCCCGGAAATGTTTTTGGATACCTTCTATCAAACGCCCCTATGTGATATTTAGTTCTTGGGCAACCTCCTCTTGATAAACTAGAGAAGTTCATTGTAGAAACCCGCAATCTTCCCAAACTTTAACAACCATCTCCAATATACCAAGCACTACCTTCTCTCATAACTTGTCTCGCTTTGTAAGTACTACTCCAAGCAAAGCTTGACCAATACCTTTTCTTTGTTTTCAAAAAATTTACCAAGAGGAAAATAAATCGATTTAGAGACTCAGCTAACCAAAGAAAGAGGGTTAGTATGAACCCGCCATCAGTTTTTTGCCACCAATGTTGTATTGAAGGTCTTAAAGTCACATTAACCGAGACCCCATCAGCTTTAGAATAATTGAGGCGACCCCACTTTAACCAATGCAAGCCACGTTTTTCAGTGTCATCACCCCAATAAAATCTACAAATCATTCCTTCAAGGCTTCAACCTTCGAGCATAAACCATTAGACAATTGATAACAAGACATAACATATGAAAGAGTTTCCTGTGCTACAACCTTAATTAAAACTTTCCTCCCAACACTAGAAATACCTCTCTTTCTAACCTTTCAATTTTTTCCATACACTGTTCTTCAAAATTATTATGATAGGAAAACTCAAATATTTGTCATAACAATGCCTTCACGTTCAACCATTTCAAACAGAGTGTGTATTATAGAAATAGCAAATGTTGATGAAAGCAACTATGGAAAATATGAGAAGCTTTGAAACACAATATGTTGAAAGGTCGATTATGTTCATTGTATACTCAATGATTTTTTTGGCTTATTCAAAGACACATGACATCATGATTTAGTATCCCATCCCGCTGTCGTCGTCTCCTCTTCCCTGTTAGAAATCCCACATTGGCTAGAGATAGAGCATAAATAACCTTTATAAGGGTAGTGCAAACCTCAACTCTTGAGCTAGCTTTTGTGGTTGAGTATAGGCCTCTCAATTTCTAATATGGTATCGGAGCTTATCCTAAATTCATTTTTTATTTGTTGTGGAAACCTCTCATAATTGGACCATCCGTTGTTGTTGATTCCACGTTCCTGCGTGCGTCATTCAAAACTGGCGGATTGACGGCCAAGGAAGAGACAAATCAAACTAAGAAATAAATATATTTTTTTTATGTTGATTTTCGTGGGATTTGCAATTGACAAATCAAACTAAGAAATAATTGTTTTTTTTATTTAGATTTTCTTGGGATGTGCAATTTTATTGTTTTTCATTCCAAAGTTGGGGATCTGACAAAAACGATGCCCAATAATTATGTGATTTGATTTTGAAGTTCCTGCATGATTAGCATAATGATAGCTGGGGTTCGTTTTTGTCGTCTCTTCCGTTAGTTCCCCTTATGAAGATTGGTCTCTTCCACTTGTGACTTGTACTTTATTATATTATTATTTCCTCTTTCCGATCATTACCCATTGCCCTTAAAATGTAAACCATGCATGGCCTTCTTTGTGCAACATTTGTATCCATTTCTAATGTCAACCGAACAAGTCCTTCACATGAAGGGTGGAATAGGAGAAAAAAGCTACTTAAACAACTCTACATTTCAAGTATTTTCTTTCTTTCTGTTTTTTCTTTCTCTATTTTTCTTTCTGTATTTCAAGCCACCTTAATCTTTGTTGGTAAGTAAGTAAAGTGAGCTGATACTTTTTTTTTGTCTTGACTAAGGTATCCCCATAGCCGACAGCCGTGAGACTAATCCTTCGCCCATGGTCAGCGCGCACTGTATCCAATTAATTCATTTATTAAACCAGAAAGAAGATGGGCCGCTTCAAATGATGAGCCTGCTCAATAATTGTAAAAGATCAAGGACCAGATCTGGAATAAAGAAGGAACTACAAGGACCATTTTGTAATAATTAGACTAGTTAGTTTCTAATCAGTTAGTTTGTTATCTGATTAGTTAGTTTGTTATCTTAGCTGGCATACAGCTGGCAAATCAGTTAGAGGATTAACATAGTATAAATCACCAAACTCAGTGTATTGAACTCAATTGATTGAATAATCGAATAAATGTTTCTACTTCATTTTCTACCTTTCTCTCTAGATTCTTTGAATTCTTTGATGGTATCAGAGCCTTAGTTTGGGCTCTGCCATCACAGGCTTCCGCTAGCCATGGTGCGTCAAGCTCAGGGCAACAACAACAATGGAAATCAACAACAGCAAGTGGTGTTGGAACCGGCTCAGAATCCGATTTCACCCTACTACATACACTCAGGAGAAAATCCTTCAGCAACAATGGTGACACCGCCTCTCAATGGCAAGAACTACAACGCTTGGGCTCGATCGATGAAACGAGCTTTGGTAGCGAAGAACAAATTCAAGTACTTTATCAATGGAGAGATTCCAGTTGCTTCACCTGGAGATGCAAATTTCGAAGCCTGGGATCGCTGCAACATCTAATCCACTCTTGGATTCTCAATTCAGTAACATCCTCTATAGCAAATAGCATTGTTTTTGTTGAAAATGCATGTGATGCTTGGAAGGATTTGCGTGATAGATTCTCTCAGGGAGATTTGGTTAGGGTTTCTAAATTGAAAAATGAAATAAGCATTCTGAAATAGAATACACTCTCAGTGAATGATTATTACACTGAAATGAAAATGCTTTGGGAGGAATTAGAGAACTATCGTCCTGTTCCTCAGTGCAGATGTGCAGTGCCTTGTAGATGTGAGGCTATAGAACAAGTCAAATTGTTCAGGGAACAAGATAATGCAATAAGATTTTTGTTAGGATTGAATGAGAATTTTGGTGTTGTGAAGTCACAAATCTTGATGTCTAATCCTTTTCCTCCGATAACTAAAGTGGTTTCTCTGGCTATACAACATGAAAGGCAATCTGATTTTGAAGAAACTAAAGATTCTAAGGTTCTGGTTAATGCAGTGGAAGGAAAGAAATCTTATGGAAGAGGAACAATTGCTAGTTCCAGTTACAAGAGTACATGAAAGTTTTGCACTCATTGCAAGAAACTAGGGCATACTATTGAAGTTTGCTATCGACTCCATGGTTATCCAACAACTTTTAAGCCAAAGTATGGTACAAATAGTGTGAGTCATGCTAAAAATATTTCTGGATATAAACGAATCATGGCCATGATTCAACAAGCTGGAATTTCACAGAAAGTTGCAGATACAGGAAAGGCTTCTGTAAATCATGTTATCAAATCCACAATCAGTGAGGCAGAGGCTACAAAGATTGGTAAGCATTTGGCTTTGTCTTGTTCACAAAAATATGATAGTAGAGACTGGATTATTGACTCAGGAGCTAGTGACCATATTTGTTTTAACAAGATGTGTTTTGATACACTTAGTAAGATAAAACCTGTCAGTGTAAAGCTTCCTAATGGTATTTCTATACAGACATCTTATGCAGGCATAGTTAAGATTACTAGTTTGATATTACTCAAACATGTGTTATTTGTTCCTGAATTCTCATACAATTTGATGTCAGTACATAAACTGGCTAAAGGGAATAATCTTGAAGTGATTTTTGGTGAATTCACTTGTTTTCTTCAGGAGGTTCAAACCAAGAGGAGGATTGGTTTGGACAGCTTGCAAGAGGACGAGCTGTACCATTTAATGGTTTCTGGACCTTCTAGTACTTGTTTCACCATTACACATGTACCTACTGAAATAAAAAGCACAGGACAGGTTATTCCTCCTAGTGCTTTATGGCATTTTAGGCTAGGCCACTTATCACAGGAGAGAATTAATGTGTTACATGATTCTTATCCTTCTATTGATGTAAGCAAGTTGCTTGTATGTGATATCTGCCATTTGGCAAAACAAAAGAAGAAGATGTTTTCAGACAGTTTACATAATGCTAAATCATGTTTTGATCTTGTGCATATGGATGTTTGGGGACCAATTGCTATTACTTCTGTTCATCATCATAAATATTTCTTGATTGTATTAGATGATCATAGTCGTTTTGTATGGATTGTTCTACTTAAAAACAAAAGTGAGGTACAACAGCAAGTCAAGAATTTTATTGCTTTAGTTAAGACACAGTTTGGAAAATCAGTTAAAGTGGTCAGAAGTGATAATGGTCCAGAGTTTATTCTACCAAATTTTTATTCTTCTGAGGGTATCATTCATCAGAGGAGTTGTGTTTACACACCTCAGCAGAATGGGCGGGTGGAAAGAAAGCATCAACATATACTTAATATAGCTAGAGCATTACTTTTTCAATCCAATTTGCCTAAGAAAATGTGGTCTTATGCTGTTCTTCATGCAGTCTATCTTATGAATAGAATTCCAAGCAGGTTATTAGGCAATAAATCTCCTCATGAGTTACTCTTTGGAAAGCAAGCTGAACTTGAGATAATCAAGGTTTTTGGTTCTTTAAGTTTTGCCAGCACCACAGCTTTTAACAGGTCTAAGTTAGAACCAAGAGCAAGAAAGTGTGTTTTCTTGGGGTTTAAGCAAGGAACAAAAGGTTTTGTGTTGTTGGACTTGAACTCTCAGGAAATTTTTGTTTCTAGGGATGTGGTCTTTCATGAACACATTCTACCTTACAGAAGAACAGTTTCACCCTCTTGGACATGTTTAGATCTACAGGCACAAGATCATGTTTCAGAGAGAAGCATCAGGACAGAGACACTAGGGGCAGAGTCAGGAACACAAGAACCTGCTACTGGTTCTGAGACTATGCTACAATCTGATGCTATACAACAATCACAACCAGCAGAACAAATTCTTCCAACCCAGCAACTTGAACAGTCTGCTGCAGCTATGGATGGGGCAATTGATCACCAAGTAACAGCAGATGTTCACAGTCCTAGAAGGGCTACCAGAGTTGTCAAGAGGCCTGCATATCTACAAGATTTTCATTGCAACTCTTTACCTTCCAGAACCAGCACAGCTCACAGTATAGCACAACATTATTCACATGATAAATTGTCTACTGCTCATAATACATATGTGCTGAATATTTCCACAGATCAAGAACCAGCTACTTTTGCAGAAGCAAGCAAGTATCCTCATTAGAGAGAAGTTATGCAGGCAGAGATATCAGCTTTGGAGAAGAATGGAACATGGACATTAATGGATCAACCAGAAGGAGTCAAGCCCACAGGAAGTAAATGGGTATATAGAATAAAGAGAAATGCAGATGGGACCCTTGCAAGATATAAGGCCAGACTTGTAGCAAAGGGTTATAAACAGATAGAAGGCTTGGATTATTTTGACACATTTTCCCCAGTTGCAAAGTTAACTACAGTCAGAATGGTCTTAGCTTTGGGAGCAACACAAAACTGGCATTTACATCAGCTTGATGTTGATAATGCTTTCTTACATGGTACTCTTGATGAAGATGTGTATATGAGTGTTCCAGCAGGAGTAGATTCAGTAAAGCCTAATCAAGTTTGTAAGCTGCAAAAGTCTTTATATGGCCTCAAGCAAGCTAGTAGAAAATGGTATGGGAAATTATCTTTGCATCTTAAGAGTCTTGGTTATCATCAAACAGATTCAGATCATTCATTATTTGTCAAATTTCAAGGTGATCATTTCACTGGATTACTAGTTTATGTTGATGATGTGATACTCTTTGGAAACTGGATAGCAGAATTTCAGTTGGTAAATGATTCCCTGCATCAGGCCTTTGGCATTAAAGATCTAGGCATTTTAAAATACTTTCTTGGACTAGAAGTAGCTCACTCAACTCTGGGTATTTCACTCTGTCAAAGGAAGTATTGTCTAGATTTACTACAAGACACCGGAACGCTTGGTAGTAAACCAGTTTCTACCCCTCTAGATCCATCTTCTAGATTAGTTTCTGATCAAGGCACACCTTATGAAGATGCAGCTGCTTATATAAGGCTTGTAGGTAAATTGCTTATCTTACAACTACAAGGCTAGATATATCCTATGCCACACAACAACTAAGCCAATTTATGAGTAATCCCATGGACATTCATTTTAAGGCAGCATTGAGGGTATTAAGATTTCTGAAAGCTTCTCCTGGTTCAGGTCTTTTCTTCTCAAGGAACACACCTATTACCCTACAAGGTTATTCAGATGTTGACTGGGCTGGTTGTTCTGACACACGCAGGTCCATATCTGGTTATTGTTTCTTTCTGGGAGGGTCTTTGGTTTCTTGAAAAGCAAAGAAACAAACCACAGTGTCTAGGTCTTCAAGTGAGGCAGAGTATCGAGCTTTGGCCTATGCTACTTGTGAGCTACAATAGTTGCTCTATCTCCTTAAAGACTTGCAGATTAATTGTTCCAAAACTCCAGCTTTATTCTGTGATAATCAGAGTGCATTGTACATTGCAGCTAATCCTGTGTTTCATGAGAGAACAAAACATCTCGAGATTGACTGTCATGTTGTGAGAGAGAAGTTGCAAGCTGGCGTGCTCAAGCTTTTGCCATCCCTACTGCTCTTCAGGTGGCTGATATATTCACCAAGGCCCTTCAACCACAAGCTTTCCAAGGGTTTGTTGCCAAACTTGACATGGTCAACATCTTTCGCTCTTCAGCTTGAGGGAGGGTGTAAAAGATCAAGGACCAGATCTGGAATAAAGAAGGAACTACAAGGACCATTTTGTGGGTGTAAAAGATCAAGGACCAGATCTGGAATAAAGAAGGAACTACAAGGACCATTTTGTAATAATTAGACTAGTTAGTTTCTAATAAGTTAGTTTGTCATCTGATTAGTTAGTTTGTTATCTTAGCTGTCATACATCTGGCAAATCAGTTAAAGGATTAGCATAGTATAAATCACCAAACTCAGTGTATTGAACTCAATTGATTGAATAATCAAATAAACGTTTCTACTTCATCTTCTACCTTTCTCTCTAGATTCTCTGAATTCTTTGAATAATCATGCATGTTATACTCTGTTATATCCATTGTCTTTTTGTTTTGTTTTACCTTCTTCTTACTTCAATACTCCCTTGAAGTACTTCACTTTATTAGGGCAGGGATTAAGAAATTTAAAAATATAAATTATTTATTAAAAAGTAATATCTATTACATTCAAAATTGAAAAAAAAAATTGCTTTACACAAAATTCATTATTTTTGAAGTTTTATTATCCTAAGGATGTTTGGCTAACATTTAGCTAATTATTATTATTATTGTTGTTCCTACTAAATGGTTTTTTTATTCTAGAGAAAAATGATATTGGAAATAAAGCCTTTGCTAGAAGAAAGTATCACTCGATTTCCATCACACAACTTTTAAAAGTAATTTGAAAGTGGCTGATTTAGGCTGCTCTTCTAGACCAAATACCCTTTTGGTTGTGGACAATATAGTGACTGTCATCAACAAAACTAAATTGAGCTTAAATTGTGGGGCGTCTATACTCCAAGTTTTTCTTAATGATTTATTTGGGAACGATTTTAATGGCATCTTCAAGTTACTTCCTAATTTCTACCAAAGGACACAAGAGAAGGGAGACAATATTGGACCATGCTTGAACTTTTATGGGAGCCTCTCTCCCAATAATTACATTCATTTATTTCATTCCTCCAATAGTTTGCATTGGCTCTCGCAGGTCATTATTTAGTTTCTATATATATATAAGTTCATTTTACTTAATTCTCTTAGTTTAAGAAAAGGGTGCCACCTAATATGCACCACTTTTTAGTGGTGCAACCTTGCACCACTATACCAATTGTCCATTTTACCCCTGTTAAAAAAATTATTTTATAAAAATAAAAAAATATTGGTATTACCGGGTGGATTTTAATGGGATTAATTTTTTGAACAGGGGTAAAATGGTCAATTAATATAGTGGTGCAAAGTTACACCACTAAAAAGTGGTGCATATTAGGTGGACCCTAAGAAAAGTAGTTACAAGCAATAAATTTGTAAAAGAATTTATTCACTTTCCTAAATTACCCTTATTTAATTTATTATAAATTTCTTTCTCCAAGTTATTACTCCCTCCGTTCCTATTGAACTTTCCACTTTGGGTGGAGGCACACATATTAAGGGTGTAATTAATTTTGTTGATTTTTAGAAAAAGTGAGACTTGTTTTCCTAGTTTACCCTTTAAAGTGTGTATTATCTCTCCTCATTTATTGTTCTGTTAAAGGCATTATATGTAAAAACATCATTTAATGCTCTCTTGAAATGCTAAGTGGACAGTTAAATATAAATAAAAAAATTTCTTCAAAGTTGACAGTTAAATTGGAACAGAGAGAGTATTTCAAAATCTCATTGTCTCTTTCATATTAAATATGAGGATAGTTTTGGAAAAAAAAATTAATGTTTCATTGATATTGTAAATTGACTTATATTTAGAAACAAGAAAAACACTCAAAAGTGGTCTTATAATAAAGAATGAAAGGAGTATCATTTTGTGCTTTCTTTGAAAACACAAATTTAACAATTTTACTGTATATTTTATAAACAGACTCCTGAAGAATTAACTATGGGCGCAAAACCACTAAACAAGGGACATGTTCATATAACAATCACGAACCCTCTGATAGTCTTTTTTTTTTTTTTTTGCTTTGGTCAAAATGACAAAAGCTACTTGAAGAAGGGGAAAAAACTAGGCTTTTATTTTGTCAATAAACAAGTAGACATATAATTATTATTACAATCAGATCTCTGATAGTATTGCAGTTGGGCCTGTTGGCCCAATATCAAAGATACTCCGGATGATGAGTAAAAAACCCAAATTGGAAAGTTGATTTTATTTGTGACCAAAAAAAAAAAAGTTGATTTTATTTAGGCTTAAATATCCTTTTGGTCCCTGAAATTGAAATTGTAAAGGGAATCAAACCTGCCCCTTAAAAAAATTTCACATCAAATTGAGTCCCTAGAATTTATCTTTTAATCAAATTGGATTGCGGGTGAGGTTTGTGGGTTTCAGCTTCTGGGCAGGGGTGGGTTTCTGTAGTGGGTTGCGGATGAGGGTGGGGTGGGTTGCGATGGATTCTGGGTGGGGGTGGGTTTTGTGGTGGGTTGCAGGTGAGGGTGGAGATGGGGGTTGGCAAAATCTGCTACTGGGTTTACTGTTCTTGGTATATCGTGAATAAGTGACAGTGGTGATTAATTTGGTAATATGGGATAAGCATTCGACGTGGGTGGGTACGGTGGGGCTTTTGATTTGTATGCTAGGTGGGGATATGTATCATCAATCCACAAGCAAACCAAAAGCTGCAAAACAAGCAAATGCACAAGAAAATGACGAGGAACAACAGAAGCTGATTGAGATGCAAAGTTCAGGGGTGAAGAAAGGGAATTCTTTTATGAGTTTTGGGGGTTTTGGAGAGGAAGGAGTTGTGGAGGGAGAAAGATAGTGATTGGGATTGAGGTTTTTCTGGGTTTATGGTGAGTTTGTGATATGTGAGTTTGAACCATAGTTATAAAATTCGGACCGGACCGGCCGGTTTGACCGGTTGAACCGGGAATCGGACCCCTTACCGGTCCGAGCCATTAATCAGATCGGTCAAGCAATCAAACCGGTATAAACCGGTTTGGACCGGCCGGTTCAGTGGATAAACCAGTGACTCGGCCGGTTTTTTGATGAACCGGTCAGTTTTTTTTTTTCTTCTGATTTTGCCTTTTTTTTGTCAAAACTGTTTTTAATTGTCAAACTGTAATTAATTTACATTTAATGTTAATTATTTGGTCAAATGATATTCAATTGAGAGTTATTTAAAAAAATTGCAATGGCTAGGACTTGAACACAAGACCTAGAGGAGGAAAACTAATCTAAATTTCCACTACACCACCTTGCTTCTTGTTAGGAAGAATGCATATTATTTTATATATATGATATACTAAGGTTATATTTTAAATTATTATAATTTTTTAATATAAACCGAGTCAAGTAATCGAACCAATGACCCAGTGGTTGAACCATTGACTCATTGACCCAGTGCCTCGACCGAGTCGATCATCGGTCCGAGTTTGATAACACTGGTTTGAACATAAGATGGTAGAAGATGATTAATTAGGGATTATTTAGGGATTTATTGGGGTTGAGATGATTAATTAGGATTTAATATTAATGTACAATTAATCAGAACAAGTGTCATAAATTAGATTTAAAAAAAATATTAAAAAAGCCACGTGAAAAAGCTGACTGTGAAAAATTTTAACAAATTAAACTCACACACTTCAGATCCAATTTGATTAAAAATATATTTCTAGGACCTAATTTAATACGAAAATTTTTCAGGGATCAGGTTTGATTCCTTTTACAATTTCCGGAACCTAAAGGGTATTTAAGCCTTTTAATTAAAATTTGGAATCTTGTAGTACTTAAATAATACTACTATAGTTCTAGAATATTTTATTAGCTTAAGATGATGACACATGTAAGGCTATCCATGCCTCATAGGGAATGGCCTAACCATATAATGTTTGGATTTTTGTTATGAAAATCACCCAAGAACTTGAGAAGTTGCTTTCCTATTTCTCTTGTTGATTTTCGTACGTATCTTACTTCTTTTGAGTAGTTGCTTTAAGAATTTTAGTAGATGTTCTTCATAGAGTTAATTTATCTATATCAATCTGGTGCTCTTTGTATTTGGGTTGGGATACCCCTTGTACCTCCTTTAATACAAGTTTAACTTATCTAAAAAAAATCAATTTGGTGCTCTTCTTCATGCTTACAAACATGATTTTGTGAATTGAGCAGATTTACACTACAACACACGCCTGTGATTGCTACGGCTGAATAACTGCTTCCGTAGAGGTCATAAGAAATAATTTATCAATGTGTTGCTTGAATTGTGAAAAACTTTTACTTTACCTACACAACGTTTGCAAAAAAGATTTCGTATGTCCCCAACAATTAGTATGTCTTTTCTATATCTCTAATCTTTCCTGTCTTTTCTACTAACTTTCAAATGATAGGGTGATAAGCGCATAATTCATGCATTTTATGTGTGTCTTTCTAAGCTTCATAATATACATTTTTGTGTTTAATCGTTATGATTTAGCCATGTTTTGACTAATAGTGCTTAGTTGGATTATTCATAGAAAAGTGTTTAATTCTTTCTTTTTAGCTTTTATGACACTTTGCACTAGAACAAGTCGAATATGCAGCTACAAATACCCAAACAAGGCGCATTATATGTCGTTGAAAAGCTAACTCGAAACCCTAAAACTTTCATGTTCAGAAGAATTCTAGTACCAGCCTCGAACTTTGTCATAATTGCTATGCAAAGTTGTTGTCGCTAATCCTGCGACTCTGGAACAATTTGTACTAAAATGATCATATCTTGAGCTACAAAACTCTGAATTAGGATCCGATTGAAGGATCGTGAAGCTGAATTAAATAGCTACAACTCTCATGTTTACCTTGATTGAAGATTCAGACTTCTTGTGAGATCCGCGAATGCCTGATTGTTAAGCAGCTTACTCCTTTATGTGGGCCCGATTTTGTAAAGATTTAGATAACAAGGATTGTTACATGGAGGAGAAGTTGATTATTAGTATAAATAAGTGAGGCTTAGGATTTAGTTAGAAACCTCCTATCTCTCTCTCTTTTCTAGTATGAGTTGCTAAACTCCCTAGTTAGTCTTAGGATTTTTAATATTCTTGTGTTTGCAAATTTGAGGTTATGTTCTTCATGCAAATTCGTTCTTATTAATCTTCTTCATCTATATTTATGATCTAAGGTTTGCTTAATTTCGTAGTTGGACTGGGCGAGCTCCTAAAGGGGCAACGCCCAGAGGGTTGCCCGCCCCGCGGCGGGTCCCTAAGCCAGTAGGCTGGGCCTCGTTCTCGTTGAACGAGGCCCAACCGGCCCATTAAGGACACTAGCATACAGGGGCCAAATCCCAACCTCTATAAATAGGGAGCGTTTACCAATTGTAAAAGACTTTTGATCATTTTCTCAATACACACATGAAATTCAGTTACTCTCTCTCTTGTGCAATCTCTCTCTACACTCTAGGGGTTGCCCTCTCCCTCAATGTTCATAGCTGAAACATTTAGCGCCGTCTGTGGGGATCGATAAAATTTTGATTCCCAGACCACGTGGATTGATTGCACGACTGATTATTACTTGAGATTTTCGTTGATTTTTGCCTTCGATTATCGTTGATTTCAGTTGATCTTGATGGAAATTCGTCGCAGAAGACAGCGCGACTCACCGGAGCGTAGGCGTATCTCGCCTCCGCAGCGTGTCAGGCAGACTGACCTGGAGGCGTAGGTGCGACGCGAGGAGGTGCAGCGAGAGCAAGTTCCCCATGCTCCAGCGTTCGGGAGCGGGAACCAGCCGCCCAATCACCTCCTCCTCCACCACCTTCTCCACCGCCTTCTACGTCTCCACCACCTCCACCTCCATCGCTTTCGCTTCCCAGAACTCCAACACATTCGCATGCTTTTTCACTTTCTCAGTCGTCGCCTCAAATGACGATTACTCAAGGGGAGTGGCAGCGAATGATGCGCAACATAGACGATATACATCAGCGGAATGAACACCTGCAGGCGCAGCTTGATTTCATCCGCCAGGAGCAGCAAGATGAAGGAGTTCGTGAAGCAGAGACGGTGGCAGAGTTTCATCCTTTCTCGGCGGAGATAGAGAACATGGCGATCCTAGACAACATGAAGACGTTGGTTCTAGAATCCTACAGCGGGGTGACAGATCTAAAGGTTCATCTCCTCTATTTCAATACAAAGATGGTAATCATTGCAGCTTCTGACACGGTGAAGTGCACGATGTTCCCGTCAACGTTCAAGTCGACGACAATGGCATGGTTCACAAATCTGCCTCGCTGCTCAATAACAAACTTCTGTGATTTTTTCGTCGAAGTTCTTGATACATTTCTCGGCAAACAAGATGCAACAAGTGACAATCAATGATATGTACAACATTCACCAGCAGGAGGGCGGAACGTTGAAGAAGATCATGGCACACTGTAGTGCAACTTCGGTGAAAGTGGAGGACATAGAGTTGCGCGCCTGTGCGTTGGCATTCAAGAACAAACTGTTGCCAGGCTCGTTGAACAGTAAGCTAAGTAGGAAGCTCGCTCAATCCATGGAGGAAATACGCGTCCGAGCGAACACATATATTCTGGATGAAGAGGATGATGCATTCAAGCACAAGCGCGCGAAAATGATAAAGGATGGAGTTTCGTCGAAGCAGCCAGGGAGGGAAAAATTTGGTAGTGAGAAAAGAGAAGGCAGTAGGCGCAGGGAAGAAAAAGGTAAATTGGTGGCGAGGTCGTCGAAGGAATAGTTGTATGCACCGAGGAAAAATTACGAGCGGCGTCGCGCCCTTGGCAGTCGCAGCAGTGCCCTCGCCGGCGCGACGAAGCGGATATGACACTCAACACAAATGGCAGATATCTTTCGTGACATCAGGACCACGAACATGGTTGATGAACCTGAATGCGACTAATGCTCTTGAGGCACGAAAATGATATGAAGTGAGTACATGTCAATAGGGCTAATCATCAAATTTGTCCCCGTCTTTATAAGGTCATTTTAGTTTGGTCCCTCGCCAAAAAATATTATGATTCTTGTACCCACAATTGCAGCATGTTTGTGTTTGGTCGACGAATATGTTGAGTGGCAGGCCAAAACTAAGGTGGCTTTCATCATGTCATATTTAATTAAAATTTAATTACATATATAAAAGTAATAATTAAAATAATTACAAATTTAATTACGAAAATTATTAATCATTAAATTAAATCTTTCAACATCAATCTTCATTCTCTTGGTATCGTGGGGTCTAAAGACTTTTTGGTTTCTTTGACTGGTACATTGAATGGTACATTGAATGGCTTATGCAGGATAAACTTGCTGGTGCATTATGGAGGCAAGATTACTAGCTGATAACGTGGCCTAGGAAGGTTTTGTCTAAAGGTTTGATGGAATTTTAGGATGACAGATAGGTTGCATATCAACTTGATCTTGGCATTTGTCCTCTCTCCATCTTAATGGCGACACAGACGACATTTAGTGGTGATGGCACATTCTCTTATTTTTGGGCTAGGATGTCTACATTTTTTTTATAAGCGCTAGGATGTCTACATGAGTTGCTAACCTCTCAACATGACTTCGTATGAATCTAGCCTAAACTATCAGTTGGGTTGAGCCAGTCCGGTATTTATTTAAATAGACTGATCTGTTGGGCTTAAAAGGTTTTATGAATTGTTGGAGTCTAGCCTTGATAATTAAATAGGGTTTTTAAAAAAAGCTTTCACCTTGAGTCCTTGACTTTTAATCAATTTGATCATTTGAGCTAGATGTATGTCAAGCTAGGCAGTGAAAATGGCTTGACCTATTTCTATCCTGAATTGTTGGAGTCCAGCCTTGTTAATTAAATAGGGTTTTTAAAAAAGCTTTCACCTTGAGTCCTTGACTTTTTATCAATTTGATAATTTGAGCTAGATGTATGTCAAGCTAGGCAGTGAAAATGGCTTGACCTATTTCTATCCTTAATAATAACCACCATGGATATGAATTTAAGATAGACTCTAGTATTAGAATATAAAAGTCTAATATTACCTTAAAAGTTAGCTCAAGAGCACAAAATTTATATATATTTAATCAATGTGAGACTTTTCAACATTGTCCGACACACCTAATATCCAATTGATAAGTTTTGAGTTTTTGACAATTACATAAATACATACTAGACACAACTTAAGCATTGATTGAGAATCTTAGTTGTTAAGCTTGAGAATGATATATACACATCTCACTTTCTCTTCAATCTCTTTTTTACATATTTTTCTTTCTATCTCTCTCTGCATTTTCTGTCACATCACAAATCACATCATTCCTTTCTCCCTCATTTATATCTAATCTCACAAGGTGGAGGTGGAATTAGTATGTCAACTGGTTAAGCTTTAAAATAATTGTTAAGGTTTTAAATAGATAATTATTAAAGATTCAAACAACTTATAGAGAAGCAAGTTTATATTCGAACAGCATCTTTTCTTGAAAGTACAACCCTCAAGGTGTTTTAAATAATACATGTAATAATAAGTGCCAATTTTGACTCTCTCAACCAACATCTGAATACATAAATTCACATTGAATTTGCATTTCATTGACAAAGCTGTGTTCTTGTTATTGCAGGTTCTATATCTGAGAAACAGTCGCAGGGCTTCCACTTGTTAATCTGACTGAGAGGTAATCTTGCCGTTATAATCACTTGCTGTGTTCTGCAGTGCATATATATATACTTTATGGTCATACTATTATCATTGTTGTCGACATTGTTACTAAGTTTTTTTTCTTTTTTTTTTCTTCAGAAAAATGTGATATTGGATATAGATCGAGTCAATACTAGAAAAAAGTATTAAGAGATTGCTGCATCACACCCCTTTTAAAAGTAATATAAAAGTGGCAGATTGAGGGTGCTCTTCGGGACCAAACGCACTTCTAGTGGTGTATAATATAATTACTTTCATCAGTGAAAGTAAACGGAGTTTAAATTATGAGGCACCTATACTGCAAGTCTATCTTAATGATCTATTTGGAAATGATTTTAATGGTGTCTTCAAGTTACTCCCTGATTTCTACCAAAAGATACTAGAGATGGGAGACAATGTTGGAGCATGTTTTATAAATGCAACTCCAGGGAACTTTTATGGGAGGCTCTTTCCTAATAATTACATCCATTTCTTTTATTCTTCAAATAGTCTTCATTGGCTCTCACAGGTATTAAAGTTGTTAAATTTGTGTTTGCAGATCAAAGCACAAAATAATAAAAAAATATTGTGTGTGTGTGTGGCTTTTTTCACAACAGGCTCCAGAAGAATTGACAAACGGAGCTGAGCCACTAAACAAAGGTCATATTTATTTAACAAACACAAGCCCTACAGTGGTGTATAAAGCATACTTTGAGCAATTTCAAAAAGATTTCAAACTATTTCTTCAATCACGTTCAGAAGAATTGACACTTGATGGAAGTATGGTACTATCATTACTTGGAAGAAAAAATTATTTATTTGAAAAAGGTGACGCTGGGCCCTTGTTTGACTTGGTACTGAAGGACATGGTCTTAGAGGTATACAACAAAATACAATTTTGATTATCATTATTATGTAAGTTTTTTGTTGTGGTAACATGCTAGTAACAACTAATTATGTTCCATCATAATTAATACATGTTCAGGGGTTGATTGAAAAGACAACATTGGATTGCTTTAACATGCCTTTCTATATTCCAACTGTGGAGGAAGTCAAGCAAATAATCGAGGCAGAAGGATCCTTTACCCTTGAAAGATTGGAAATTATTCAAATATGTTTGAATGAACACTTTTCAGATGACATAGATAGCCAAGTGAGAAGAGAGATCATTACGAAGACATTGAGAGCTGTCAAGGAACCTCTCTTTTCAGCTGCATTCGGTGAAAATATCATGGACGAATTATTCTCAAGATTTGCAAAAAAGATTTCACTCATTGAGTTTGAGTACACAACTTTAATCATGTCCATGACAAAGGCTACATGAAGAAGGGGAACAAATAATGTATACTTGAAATATTAAGTTATCCATTATGTCTTGAGATTAAAATTGAAGTTGGCCTTCTCTGGTCAAGTAGCATTTGCCGCTGCATATTCCTCAGTTCAACTTGTGAGGGTCTACATCATCTACTATGTGTTGTTATTAATCTACTATGTGTTGTTATTAATTGTTTTCTTGCTTTTTTGTCAAAAAACAACCTGATGTTGAAGTAGATGTTGTGCCATCTGCCCACGTGTAGCACAAGTCATTAGTCCCTTACTTGGAGTGCTTATGTGTGTCCTAGAAAATCTTGTGAAGATTTGTTTTATGGTTACTTGCGGTTCAAGTAGTTGTACCGTGATTGCATTTAACGTGGGCTGATTTATTTGTTGATACAATCTTTGATTGGGGATTTATTTCTATTTTTTAATGGTAGATTGCTTTGTAACGCAACAAAATCTTTAGAAGATTGCGTTACTGGTTTAACAGATTTGTTCCAGATCTGTTTTGTGGACTCTATTTTCGTGCAAGCCCATTTAAGATCAAGAACTGAAGAACGACTATTTAAGGAGGTTTAACCCTAGTTGCAAAGTGTGCGTTGGGCACCCAAGGATTGGGTTTTAGGGTTGTGTTTTGTGAGTCATTGTTGTGTTATTTGTACACCACTCTACTACCTCCATTGATCATCATATGACATAGAGTTGGTTTGTTTTAGTTGAGTTGTAATCTCTTCAAACATGTGTTGATTGTTGTTACCAATCACTGTGGGAGTGATTGAGAGAAAGTGAGAGGGACTCTCATACTAAGGTCGATATACTAAGTAGAAATACACTGGGTAGATTAGGAAAAAAACTATGAGCTGAGGTGTTCATAAGTGCTTGTAGTTCCTATATCTTGAGATAGTAGATTTCCTTTCTTTGGGTGAAAACCCTCCAGACGTAGGTGAAGTTTCACCGAACTGAGTTAACAACTTTTGTGTTGTGTTTTGTTTCTTTTATGCTTTTGTTATTTACTGTTGATCTATTGTCGAGCCTGTTGTTCCAACATCGCGTAGAACATCTGCCCTGAGGGTGAACCATAATTTCACTATGTGTTGTAATAATGTCTCAGTATTAATCTAAAACATATTTATCTTAAAAAGTGCTAGAGGCTCATTATATATACATTTTTCTTATGGTCCACCATCACACATCCAACCATTTTCAGCCAATTCCCTATATTGCTATTGTGATGTGTTATTATTTGGGACTCTAATATTTGCCAAATATGTCACTACAATAGATTTCGTGAAGTGAAAGAAGGGGATATTGGTTCCCCTTTGCCTTGGGCCATTGCGAAACACATGTTGGACTACACCCTAACTCTACTGTTCCGGTATGGAACCTTAGACGTGGGCTAATCAAATTGAGAGCAAGCGAAGTAAATGAAAACTAGGAAAATTGCGTGAAATGATGGATCCCTCCACCGCTTGGGTGGTGCCTTTATTCATAACTTGGGTTTTTAGTCCGGATGGACCATGGGTGACCCGGCCCATTAAGTACAAAATAGTAGTTAGCCCAATTACATGATAGTTCAGTTCGCCCATATCAGACCACAAGACACTAAGGCTTAAAATAAGGCGAAAGTGTCTTTATGAAGCCCACAGCTGCTAAATTGCTCATCCCTTAAACAAAATGCAAATAAACGGGCGGACAGACTAAATTTACAGGAAATTTACATACAAAATAAATAGTGATCGCATTAATCCGCCTCTTCTCTTATCTCTTTTTGATGTATGAACCAGGCTGTCAAGTCCACTCAGCTGTCATTTCATTTACACTTACCGTGTCGAATTTCAAAATCATCATTACTTCCCCTGTCATAAATATATCCACAAAATATCCTGCATATATCTAGGAACTTGGAGCTGCAGTTTGGCGTTATCAAGTTCCACTAACACAATCATTAAGAAAGAAATAAATATAATTGAAATCATAAACAAAATCCACATATGAACACTCACACCCTTTCCTAAAGTAATTGTACCGATATACCCTCTCTAAATCGTGGAAATTGAATTCACTCTTTCAAACATCCTCTCTTCCGGACCGATATGCCCTTTCAAATTCAAATCTTCAACAGTCACCTACTTTCACATTCAAAACCTTTTCAGACCAACACGTCACTTCCATCCAATCGTCACCATGCGCATTAAATGCACGCGTGAAATCACGCGATTGCTCATCCTTTAACTCACCCTTTCATCTTCGTCCCCTTTTCTATATAAAGTCCCCTATTTTCACTTTACCCTTACTTGTGCTTTCTCTTTTCACCATATACCAAACCAAAAAATTTAACTTTGTTGCTTCCTCTTGCTTCCTCACCCTTGGAACTCCACCGTTGCATCCTGGAATTCCCTAGTTCAGAACTTACTCAAGTCCCATTCCTCTAAGGTAACTCTCTTCCCTCTTTTCTTTTATGGAATTCCTGCATCCTACTCTTGCTTTCAACATTGTGTATGAAAAGTCTGCGTCTTTTAACCCAGAAATCTCTAGTTTGAATAACCCAGAACTCACCCCTAAACTCCTTCTTCATCTCATCTCATACCTCTAAAATTTCATTTTCAGGATCAGAAAAATGGCTACTAAACGTACTCGTAGAGAAACCTCCACTCCTAGTGCTCCAACCTCCGCGGACTCTCTATGGGTCTCCAGTAAAATCAAAAAACAATTTTCTAAAATTTGTACCCCAAAAGCTGTCATAGATTTAATTACCAAATATAACTTTCGAAAAGATGGCCTAGATGCCCACCTGGATATACTTCCCTGTTCCCCTGACGAACCATGTTGCTTTGGACAACCAGACAACCAAGGGCGAAACTTCACTTACCTCTTTGAAAGCCTATTTTTCCGATTTGAAGTACGAACTCTCATTTTCTGATTTCACCTGTTCTATTCTAACCCTGCTAAACGTAGCCCCTACCCAACTTCATGGTAATGCATGGGCTTACCTGAAAGCCTTTGAAATCCTCTGCCTGACCTTAGGCATCGAACCCACTAGCAACAAATTCTTTTATTTTTTTGAAACCTGTGGGCGCAACGTTAGGGGCGAATATGTTTCGCTCGCTACTGCTAGGGGCTTGGGGCTGTTTACCCTTTTCAAAAGTCATTACAAACATTTCAAAGGAAAGTTTTTCAAACTCCGTGAGTCTGATCGGTGTAAGGATATATTCTACTTCGATGTAAGGATATATTCTAGTTGACTGCTGATTCCTCAGGCGTCAATGCATCATCAGGAATTTTGATGATTACCTCATATTGGTTCGTCCAATAAAAAGGGAATCGAGGGCTTCCATCATCGAAGTAGAATATATCCTTACACCGATCAGACTCACGGAGTTTGAAAAACTTTCCTTTGAAATGTTTGTAATGACTTTTGAAAAGGGTAAACAGCCCCAAGCCCCTAGCAGTAGCGAGCGAAACATATTCGCCCCTAACGTTGCGCCCACAGGTTTCAAAAAAATAAAAGAATTTGTTGCTAGTGGGTTCGATGCCTAAGGTCAGGCAGAGGATTTCAAAGGCTTTCAGGTAAGCCCATGCATTACCATGAAGTTGGGTAGGGGCTACGTTTAGCAGGGTTAGAATAGAACAGGTGAAATCAGAAAATGAGAGTTCGTACTTCAAATCGGAAAAATAGGCTTTCAAAGAGGTAAGTGAAGTTTCGCCCTTGGTTGTCTGGTTGTCCAAAGCAACATGGTTCGTCAGGGGAACAGGGAAGTATATCCAGGTGGGCATCTAGGCCATCTTTTCGAAAGTTATATTTGGTAATTAAATCTATGACAGCTTTTGGGGTACAAATTTTAGAAAATTGTTTTTTGATTTTACTGGAGACCCATAGAGAGTCCGCGGAGGTTGGAGCACTAGGAGTGGAGGTTTCTCTACGAGTACGTTTAGTAGCCATTTTTCTGATCCTGAAAATGAAATTTTAGAGGTATGAGATGAGATGAAGAAGGAGTTTAGGGGTGAGTTCTGGGTTATTCAAACTAGAGATTTCTGGGTTAAAAGACGCAGACTTTTCATACACAATGTTGAAAGCAAGAGTAGGATGCAGGAATTCCATAAAAGAAAAGAGGGAAGAGAGTTACCTTAGAGGAATGGGACTTGAGTAAGTTCTGAACTAGGGAATTCCGGGATGCAACGGTGGAGTTCCAAGGGTGAGGAAGCAACAAAGTTAAATTTTTTGGTCTGGTATATGGTGAAAAGAGAAAGCACAAGTAAGGGTAAAGTGAAAATAGGGGACTTTATATAGAAAAGGGGACGAAGATGAAAGGGTGAGTTAAAGGATGAGCAATCGCGTGATTTCACGCGTGCATTTAATGCGCATGGTGACGATTGGATGGAAGTGACGTGTTGGTCTGAAAAGGTTTTGAATGTGAAAGGAGGTGACTGTTGAAGATTTGAATTTGAAAGGGCATATCGGTCCGGAAGAGAGGAGGTTTGAAAGAGTGAATTCAATTTCCACGATTCAGAGAGGGTATATCGGTACAATTACTTTAGGAAAGGGTGTGAGTGTTCATATGTGGATTTTGTTTATGATTTCAATTATATTTATTTCTTTCGTAATGATTGTGTTAGTGGAACTTGATAACGCCAAACTGCAGCTCCAAGTTCCTAGATTTATGCAGGATATTTTGTGGATATATTTATGACAGGGGAAGTAATGATGATTTTGAAATTCGACACGGTAAGTGTAAATGAAATGACAGCTGAGTGGACTTGACAGCCTGGTTCATACATCAAAAAGAGATAAGAGAAGAGGCGGATTAATGCGATCACTATTTATTTTGTATGTAAATTTCCTGTAAATTTAGTCTGTCCGCCCGTTTATTTGCATTTTGTTTAAAGGATGAGCAATTTAGCAACTGTGGGCTTCATAAAGACACTTTCGCCTTATTTTAAGCCTTAGTGTCTTGTGGGCTTGTGGTCTGATATGGGCGAACTGAACTATCATGTAATTGGGCTAACTACTATTTTGTACTTAATGGGCCGGGTCACCCATGGTCCATCCGGACTAAAAACCCAAGTTATAAATAAAGGCACCACCCAAGCGGTGGAGGGACCTATCATTTCACGCAATTTTCCTAGTTTTCATTTACTTCGCTTGCTCTCAATTTGATTAGCCCACGTCTAAGGTTCCATACCGGAACATTGGCGCCCACATTTTTCTCCAGAACACAGAAGAAACCTGGACAAAGCTGCTATCCTTCCCGTTAATTTCTGCACCTCCTTAACTGAGGTTGGACTCTGCATGTCTAATATCGCCTTACACTTATCAGGATTTGCCTCAATTCCTCTCTTTGTGATCATGAAGCCCAAGAACTTCCCGCTTTGAATCCCAAACGAACATTTTTCTGGGTTAAGTCTCATGTTGTGCTTCCTTAGCTCGCCAAACACCTCTTCGAGATCAAAACAGTGTGCCATCATTTCCTCTGACTTGACCACCATGTCATCTACATAAATCTCCATGTTCCGCCCCACCTGCTTGTCAAACACCTTATCCATCAACCTCTGGTATGTTGCTCCAGCATTCTTCAGCCCAAACGGCATAGTCTGATAGCAATAGTTCGCCTGATTTGTCATAAAAGCTGTCTTCTCTTCGTCTGGCTGATACATTCTTATCTGATGATACCATGAATATGCATCCATGAGGCTAAGCATTCCGAATCCAAACGCCCTGTCCACAAGCTTATCAATATTCGGTAAAGGATATGAATCCTTAGGACAATGCTTCTTTAAATCTGTATAATCTGTGCACATTCGCCATTTTCCATTAGCCTTCTTCACCATTACTACATTCGCCAACCATGTTGGATACTTAACCTCCCTAATGAATCCAGCTTCCAGTAACTTGTTGGTTTCCACCTTCACTACCTCTACCTTCTCTTCGCCCATCTTCCTTTTGAATTGAACGATAGGTTTCGCCCTGGGATTTAAAGCCAATTTGTGACAAATAAAATCCGGATCGATTCCTGGTAGATCCTTTGCACTCCATGCAAACAAATCCATATTCTCAGATAACAACTCTACCAACCTGTTCTCTTGACTTGTAGTTAAATTGACACCAACTTTCAAATTTCGCTCACCAATCTGGATCGCCTTAGTTTCCTCCTCTGATGTCATCTTGTGCTCAATGAATCCATCACGAGGATCCAAACTAATGTCTGCTTGATCTACATTCACCTCATATACTCGATGCCCCTCTTTCACTGCCTTCTTTCCCATATGTCCATACTGCTTGAAACTTTCTGAATAACACTTTCTTCCAACCATTTGGTCAGCCTTTAAAACTCCAACTCCTCCTTTGCTCAACGGATACTTAGCTGTTAAGTGTCGTGTAGAAATGATCGCCCCCAATCTGTTTAGTGATGGTCTCCCAATGAGTACATTATACGGCGAAGTACATTTTACTACCAAAAACTTAATAGCAAATGTCTCCGCATTTTTCCCTTCTCCAAAGACAGTCTTCAGCTCCACATAACCTCGAACAAATACTTTTTCTCCAGAAAAACTCACTAAAGAGTCATCATAAGGCAACAAGTCAGATTCAGTTAGCCCCAATTTTTCAAAAGCATCACCATAAATCAAATCCGCCGAGCTTTCTTGATCCAGAAGTACCCTCTCAATTTCGTAATCAGCAATTCTCAGCATTACAACAATTGGATCGTCTTCATGAGGTTGAACTCCCTCAAAATCTCGCACAGTAAAAGTTATATCGGGTTGATTGGTTGCCCAACTTCCCCAATCGTTAGAATAAACAGCATTAATGGAATGGACGTACCTCTTACGAGCTGAATTAGTCATTCCTCCACCGCGAAATCCACCAAAAATAGAATGAATCCGCCCCTTCGCTTTCCCTTCTGATTGTCTGTTTTGACCATCACTCTCAACCTCTTTTCCATCTTCGGTTCGCCTTGTTGAAGTTCCTGCTTCGTCTGAATTGCTTCATCCTTCAAGCTGTTTCATACACCCAGCCTTTACCAATTTATCTATCTCCTTCTTCAAAGTGAAACAATCATCAGTATTATGTCTCGAGATCCTATGATACTCACACCACTTCTTCTTATCCACATAACCTGTTGACGGCTTTGGCTGCCGCGGAAAACGGATAACGTTCGCCGCCAGACACTTGTGTAAAGCTTCAGTCAAATTAACCGCCAAAGGTACTGCACGATCATTTTGATTCCGGGTCCACGTCATTGAATGTCCAGGCCCACGCACTCCATATGGCTGAGCACGATTTTTGAAATTAGAACGGTTATCAAATCGGCCGTCATAACGGTTGCGATTGTTATACCCCGCGTTGCCACGTTCAGTCCATCCCTTCGAATATTGATCCGCAACCGCTCCCTTCTTCGCCTCCAACTGCTGTTTCTGCCCTGTAACCGCTGCATTTGGGCGGTTGTTTTTTATCTGATCGCTCTGCTCCTCCCTGATGTATCCTTGCACCCTTTCGCGTAAATGCGCCATTGTCTCCACAGGTTTTCTACTTAAATTGCCGTTTAAGCCACCCGACTTCAAACCCAATTCAAAAGCTGCAATGCAGATTTCCGGCATTTTATCCTCCAAATGAACAGATAATTGATTGAAACGCCCCATGTAATACTGCAAAGTCTCATTTGGTCCTTGACGAACATTGAATAATGTCGCCGGAGTCACCTTTTGTGCATGACTGGTAGAAAATTGAGACAAGAACTTTGTAGATAACTCCGTGAAATTGACAATTGACCTTGAAGGCAAAGTTGTAAACCAAATCATCGCTGACTTCTTGAAAGTTGATGGCAGCATTTTGCACTTCAACGCATCTGACGCGCCTACAATAACCATTTTTGTGTTAAAATACACTAAATGGTCCTTTGGATCCGAGTCGCCATAATAAGAATCAAGCTTTAACGTCTTCAAATTATCTGGGACGGCGGTGTTCGCTATTTCCTCTGTGAAAGGTTGAAAGTCCACCACCGTCTCAGCCATTCTTCGATCGCCCTCTCGTAACCCCTGAGTCTGATTGAGATCAGTAAGTTGATTTTGTAACTGTTAATTGTGTTGATGAAGTTCATTGAGATCATCCATGATCCGCTGAAGAACATCGGGAGGAACATCATTTTGTTGAACGTGATTCCTCTCTTCGTTCGCCCCGGATCAAGTCACCATCGCGGTGAAAAACGAAGCCTAGGAAAGTATCCTTCGGCCCCACGGTGGGCGCCAATGTTCCGGTATGGAACCTTAGACGTGGGCTAATCAAACTGAGAGCAAGCGAAGTAAATGAAAACTAGGAAAATTGCGTGAAATGATGAGTCCCTCCACTGCTTGGGTGGTGCCTTTATTTATAACTTGGGTTTAGTCCGGATGGACCATGGGTGACCCGGCCCATTAAGTACAAAATAGTAATTAGCCCAATTACATGATAGTTCAGTTCGCCCATATCAGACCATCTACTATGAGCTTTCTAGTGACAATTGCAAAACTGTTGACCAATTGGCAGTGGTTCACATGGTGAATGGTGGGAGAAAAAAAAAAGATCGGTGTTTGTCTTGATGATGACATAATTATAATTAACCATTCATTTAATACGCAAGATTATCATTTTAATAATTCTTATCAGTGCCCCAACTTGTTTTTAGTCTTGTCTTTCACCTATTAGTTGTTGTCAGTGTAGTTCTGAACTTTTACATTAATATTATATCTACAGTTATGCCTAATCTTTACATATATAAAATGCCTAATCTTTCACCTATTAGTTTGTAGTACTTATTAAAAAAAACAAGGTATCTTAACTAAGGCATCTTTCATTTAATTATACCAAAGTACAACTCTCAAGGTGTTTTATACAATAGTAGTTGATAATAAGCTGCCAATTTTAACTCTATCAACCAAGATATATATTTTCACATTGTATTTATTAGCATTTCATTGACAAAGCTGTGTTCTTTGTTATTGCATCCTCTATCTGAAAAATACATCATCAAGTGTTTCCACTTGTTAATCTGACCGAGAGGTAACCTTGCTGTTATAATTTTTACTTGCTGTTCTATACGGAGCACTTTATTATTATTTTCTATAATTTTCTGGAATTTCTACCCTAATGATATGGGAAATTTTCGGTTCTCATTTTTGCAAGAAATTCCGAGCTTGATGCTGTTTGAAATTTATGAAATCTGTCTCCAAGATTTCAAATCTCAAATTAAATGTTGATGCCCACCTTAACAGTAGTTATGACATTGTCTTGTGCAGTATTTGTGTTCAATTCCGATGTCAACGAAACAAGTTCTTCACATGAATACTGGAGTAGGAGAAGCAAGCTATGCAAACAACTCCACACTTCAAGTACTTTCTTTCTCAGAGCATCTTAAATATAATTGCATTTAGATGCATTACAATAAAAATGAATCTAGATAATATCCTCGTCTATTTCTTCTGTATATATTCTGTTGATTCACTTAGGTTTCAAGTCTTTAATGTCATACGTACTAATGCCACATAAAAACTTGATATATATTTTACGGGTTGTCTAAATGACCCATGATAAAGTTTGGATTAAATAACACATCATCCCATCACATTGGAGATAAATGAGTTGGAAATAAATTAATAAATAAAATATAGAAATTTCAACTCACTTATCTCCAATGTGATTGGATAATGAGTTATTTAACCCAAACTTTATCATGAGTCATTTAGACAACCTCATATTTTACTATCAGAGGCAACCTTAATCTTTTATCGGTAAGTATTGGTTCAAATAAATTAATTAGAGATTAGTAGTGATGAGTCTGTTGATAAATAAACGTAATGATTTCGTAATCCGAGTGATCGCTTGAGAAATGGACTGTATTCTTTAATGTTGATTTGTAAGACACTTCAAATAGCATTTAATTAGCCATTATATTGAGAACTGAAAGATGAACGACTTGGAAACTAAGATAGAAGGTAAAGTAATAAAAGCTTAACTTTAAGGGATTCAAAGGTAAATCAAAGCTGAAAAGTAAAGGAAAGCAAAATAAAAGAATAAAAATAAATTTGTAACTTGTATTGATGTTGATTGGTTGGTCTTTTACAAATGAACATATCTCCTATTAATATGGTGAACCCTAGCAAACTTGGTGTAGTTTGTTTTAAGGTTAAAGATCAGATTCCCAAGAATCACATCCCGGAATATTTTTAAATTTTATTTAATTTAAAAATTTTTGAAACTTAAAAATAGAAAAATAAAATATGTTAGAATATGAGAGGAGTGGAAGTTATGTTTAGAATAACTCAGTTTCCCATGGGAATACAAGATTCCAACTCATTTAATGGGAATGAATTAAAGGGAATAATGACAATTACCTTTTACCAGGAAATGAGTTATACCGAGGAGTAAATTTTCAACCTTGTAACAAACGTCAAAATATTCATTCTCGACCTTCATATTTCCAAAAATGTGTGTAAATGACTTGAAACAAACTGCCCCTAACTCGTGGCTTAGCTCATGTCTTCTTTGTGCTAGTCAGCTTGAAGACTTGGTCTTCTATAAGCATCAACTGATTCCACCCTATAACAATTATTCGTAATATTAAGGATGAATTCATTTCCAATTTTCAACATGTTATAACTTAAGATTTTAAATAGATATTATGAATTTATAGATTATCCTAAGTCTTGGAAAGATATCTTGTCCAATTTCGTACGCAAAGCTTGTCTCTTCGGCTCCCCACTTCATCGGCTACATTCTAAAAATTGAGCTCTTGTCCAATTTCGTACGCAAAGCTTGTCACTTTCGGCTCCCCACTTCATCAGCTACATTCTCAAAATTGAGCTCTAGCTGGCAATTCATAAGTTACAGGGATAGTCAGTGTTAGTGTATACTTTTTTTGGTTACATAGGAAAAATAAAACAAGGGCTACACTAAACTATCAGCATACAATGCTGTCAAAACACCCAAAGGAGGTTGGGCTCAAACACGATGCCCTGCTCCGTCACGCACTGCTTGCCGAGCCATAGTATCTGCAGCAGAGTTCTTCTCACGAGGGATCCATACAAGCCTCACATGCCAGTTTCTGCTCAGTAAAGCTCTGAGCCTTACGATAGCATCCTTCTCCCAATAACTGGAAACATCTCCTTCCTGCTGCACAATATCCCCAGCTTGCCTGCAATCTGCCATACAAAGAACAGCTCGGTGACCAAGACTCCAAGCATGGAGGAGCCCGTGCTCCATTGCTAATAACTCAACAAGAAACGACGACCCCGTACCCATGCTTGCAGACACTCCAGATAGCCAGTTTTCATTCGAGTCTTGAAGAAAAGCCTCGTAGCCCATGCGCTGAGCAGCAGGATTCCAGCTTCCATCTACGTGCAGCTGCACTTCATTCGCCACCAAGGGTGCTGGCGTTGGTTCCACACGCCTAATCGGCGCTGCGTTAGGCCACCGATTCCAGCTCTGAGCATCCACTATAATCTGCCTTAGGACATACTGCAGTGGCCATGAGTTTGTGCCTAGCACAGACTCATTGCGCCACTTCCAAGCCCACCATAAAACTGCGAAGGGAAGAATATTGCTGCAACGTGACAGAAGCATATCAAACCAAGCTCCAAAGTCCCCATGAGTGTCAAGCCGCGGCAGCAAGGGACCAAGGCTCCTCCACAAGTTCTGCGAGTCAGGGCATCCTCAAAAAACATGGTTGGCATCCTCTGAATCGGAACCACATCTGGAGCATGCTGCCGTAGAGCTCAAAGGATTCCGAAAACGCTTCTCATTTGTTGGCAAAGCCCGTTGAAATGTGTCAGTTTTATAGAGTATGTGATTTTTACTTCATTTGAACTCTGTAGGATGTTTCTTGTTATTTAGACTTTTGTTTTTCCTTTGTATCGGATGGGGCACCCCTTGTGCTCCACATTAATATCATTATTTAGCATATAAAAAATAAACTTGTCTGCTCTGAGCTAACCTTGACTCGATTAAATTAGTTTACAACCATTCTGCATCAGCCAATATTTTGGTGTCAATAGTAAGTAAAGAGATCGAATTAATATTTAACTTACCGGATTAATTTCTCAAGGGAGAAAGAACCTCAGCTGCCTACTCAATAATCATATGCTCCCTTGAACTTTTCCATTGTATGCATTCTCTTCTTGTTACTACTTCTACTCTCCCTCGAACTTCTGGTAAAAAAATTATAGAAAATATAATTTTTTATTGAAAAATAATTCTTTTTAAAGCAAGAGTTATATTCATAAAATTAAGAGAACATGAGAAACAACCATTCTCATGACGGATATACAACCTTATACAATAAAATCTCATCCAAAACACCACCCCAAAAAATTTCAAAATAAACCTCAGTTTCTAAAATGGCATCCCTATAACATCATAACACCATAGAGAAAATCTCAAGGAATGCCAAAATAAAACAGATTCAGCTAATAACCTACAGATCATCATTTTGAATTTTTTATATCACAGCTGTCCCTAAGATTATGGGATAACATTTGGCTTATTATTGTTGGCGTCGTCATTGTTGTAACCAAGTTTTTTTATTGCAGAGAAAAGTGTTATTTGAAATGAAGTCAATACTAGAAGAAAGTATTAAGACATTGTTGCATCACACCACTTTTAAAAGTAATTTGAAAGTGGCAGATTTAGGATGCTCTTCAGGACCAAATTCACTTCTGGTCGTGTCCGATATAATGAGCGTCATCAACACAACTAGATTGGGCTCAAAGCAAGAGGTGCCCATACTCCAAGTTTATCTTAGTGATCTTTTTGGAAACGATTTTAATGGTATCTTCAAGTTACTTCCTGATTTCTACCAAAAGATACAAGATAGGGGAGACAAAGCTGGAGCATGCTTTATAAATGCAACTCCAGGGAACTTCTATGGGAGGCTCTTTCCTAATAATTACATCGATTTCTTTCATTCTTCGAATAGTCTTCATTGGCTCTCGCAGGTATTTATTAATATATATATTAAAGTTGTTAAAGTTGTGTTTGTGAAGCAAAGCACAAAATAATATCATTTGTGTGTGTCTATTGCTTTTTCCGGAACAGTCTCCAGAAGAATTGACTAAAGGGGCAGAACCACTGAACAAGGGTCATATTTATTTAACAATCAAAAGTCCTAAAATAGTGTATAAAGCATATTTTGAGCAATTCCAAAGAGATTTCAATCTATTTCTTCGATCACGTTCGAACGAACTAACACTTGATGGAAGTATGGTACTATCTTTACTGGGAAGAGAAAATGCTGCATTTGAAAAGGGTACTACGCAGGACTTAATTGAGTTGGTACTGAAGGACATGGTCTTGGAGGTATGCAACGAATACAATTTTGATTACCATTATTACTAGATTTTCAAGAAACTAACTGGAATGTAATGTTTTTCTGTAGTTTATAACATGTTATTCCTATTTGGTAGTAACTAATATTGTTCCCTATAAATTAATATAAATGCAGGGTTTGCTTGAAGAGACTAAATTAGATTGCTTTAATATGCCTATATATATTCCTACTGTGGAGGAAGTCAAACAAATAATTGAGGCAGAAGGATCTTTTACCCTTCAAACACTGAAAACTATCCAAATAAGTTTGGATGGACACCTTCCACATGACATGGATACCAAAATTAAAGGAGAGTTAATTTCCAAGACCCTCAGATCCGTCGTGGAACCACTTTACTCTGCTGCATTTGGCAAAGGTATCATGGATGAATTATTCTCAAGGTTTGCACACAAGATTTCACAAGCCATTGAGTTTGAGAAATTGCACTATACAACTTTAATCATGTCCATGACAAAAGTTACATGAAGAAGGGGAACAAATAGTGTATACTTGAAAATTAAGTTCTCAATTCTAAAATTGAAGTTAGCTTATCCTAGCATTTGCTGCTACATATTCCTCTGTTGAACGTGTTGTGATGGTCTACCTAATCTGCTACTAGTGTTGTAATAGTGTCTCAAAGTATCAATCTCAACATATTTATCTCAAAAAGTACTAGAACCTGATTAATTAATATATAGTTTGTGCAAACATGCAGTATACATATTTTTGGTCAACCATCCACCCACCATTTTCAGCCATTGTTCCTTATATTGTTATTTTGCTATCGTGATGTGTTAATCTATGCAAACATTTAGGCTGGATTGATGAAACATAACGGAGCGGAACGTAATGAAATATAATGGAGCAGAACAGAATGGAATAAAAATCTCATCCCATTGTTTGGGTATTTAATGATGGAACATAACAAATTAAAGTTACCACGCCCCTTTTTGGATAATGGATGGAGCGGAATGAGTTATAACTTTTTAATTCCTACATTACCTTTGCTTTAAAATAAAAGATTATCATTAAACTACAAAAATAATTAACAAAATAATTACCTTGCTAAAATCTCATCATATCTATTTACTCTAATTAGTTTATATCTTCATCATTTATCCACAGTCAAATATACACTATGCCATCATTAGGCTATATTTGGATTGGTGGCAGGGAGTGGGGTGAGATGAGATGGAGTGAAATATTTTTATGTTCTATTGTTTGGATATGTTATGAAAAGGTGGGATGAGATGGAAATGAGATGAGATTGGTTTCCATCATTTTGCTTCCCTCAATTTGGAAGGTATGGGATGAAATCAAGATTTTACACTTATAAAAATTATCAATTTACAATTCTAGATTTCTAGCCCTTAACTTAATAGTCTCTCCCACTCTCTCCCACTCTCTCTCCGTGAGTCTCTACTCTCTCCCCTCACACAAACAACCAAGTTCCAACATTATTTTAACATATCTAGCAAAAATAAAACATTACAGCTTACGAAAGGTAATATAATGATACTGTTCATATTTAATTATTAATACTAATGTATACATATTCTTTTATTTGTCAACAAACTATTTTTTTTTCCAACTGTTGCATTCTTTTATTTTTCGTTTACTTTTTTCGATAGTGTTCTATTATGTTCAGTACGTTTTATAAAAAAATATTGGCATATACTAGTATAGTTTACTGTAGATAAATGATGAGGATATAATTTAATTTGAGTAAATAGATATAATGAGAGTTTAGCAAGGATAATGATTTTGTTAATTCCTCTAAAAAATTATTTTGTTAATCATTTTAATAATTTAATGAGAATTTTATTATTTAAAGAAAGGTAATATAGGAATAAAAAAGTTATAACTCATTCCGCTCCGTCCATTATCCAAATAAGGGAGTGGTGATTTTGTTTCGTGTTATCATAAAATACCCAAACAATGGGATGAGATTTTTATTCCATTTCATTCCGCTCTATCTGTTCCATTATATTTCAATTCGTTCTGCTCTGTTATGTTCTGTCAATCCAAACATACCGACAACTAGAAAACAAGACCTTAATTTAAGAACCCGTGACCTAAACACTCCCATCTTTTTCATAAGTTTTGAGAAATTCTCATGAAACTATATATAAGCAAATAGAAAATGAAAATATTTGAAGTTAATTACCCGAAGTGACCATGATATGAGCATGACATCATTGACTGTGAACCGCCAACACTCTCACACCACAGTGAAAATGCTTAAGGCAACTCTTCCAGCGATCTCAGTTCCCAACTTGGTCTCTAGGATGATGAAATTTCCATGTGGCTCTAATTTTAAAGTTCCGGGTCTTCATAGAGTACTGAAAGTAGAAAAGAAGATAAATTAAATGCCAAAGAGTTCAAGTTAATTTTTATGTGGCTTTATGCCTTTTTAACCGCCTATGTGAACTTTTCTTATGCCATGAAGTCCAAGGAAAACAGAGAAAGTTAAATTTCATAGACATACTAATTACTGCCAACCAAATAGATAATTCAAAGCAGAACTCTCTCATTTCAATTTGCTAGGTGTTACTGAAAAAAAATATTAAAGCGATTAACTCTTGCAAAAAATAATATTTTCATATCAAAAGAAGCCAGAAACATACAACCAACAAAGAAACAAAGCAACTACCAATGTTAGGGTTTGCTAATCTTTCACGATCATAACAGACCCCAGATCAAAGGTGGCCTACAAGATTTTAGATTTGACCAGACCAGTATGTTGACCAGAATAGCATAATGTTCTATCTCATTCACCCAATTCCTCATCTGGTCATTAGAAACAAAAACAATATTCTTTTTCTTCTCATCATCCCCATTTCTGTGTGTGTGATATCTTGCTTATACTTTGGGGGTCTAATGTATATAGGAAATAAATTAGTCAGTCTATACAAGTAAATGTAATCATAATACCTATAACCAGCATTAGATAAACTCAGAACTATGAGCTAATCAAATGAAATCACTCCTCCTAATCTTTAAGCTTCACATTAAATTGACTTCTTCAAGAATTATATCCTTTTTAAAAAAATTGTTTCTTACTTTATTACTTCAAAAACTTGTCCAGTGAGTTCAACCATTTAAAATAAGAGCACATAAACATTTCTGATTGTTAGCAAGAACCTTGCCATGTCAACATCCACAGGAGCAAGCTTTTAACACACACCCAAGTTGAAGCAAGGAAAAAGCACAGACAGAATATTTTCATTTAAGCAGTAGAATCAACCTAAAGACTATGCTACAGAAATAATTTAAATACCAAAAAGTTATTTCCCAGAAACATGATTGAATTAACTTAATGAGCTAATCGAATTATCATACAAAATCTCCACCATAGAGATAGCTTGCTAAGATGTATACATTGAAGGAAAATGTAAGAGGTTAAACATTGTTAAGAATTGATGCAAATTTCTAGAATTATCTTTTAAAATCTACACTATTATAGAAAGCACATAGACTATTTTGATGTTTCTAAACTCTAGAATGATCCAATTGTATCATATAATAAACCGCCAAAATCAAGGCGGTGACTCCAGCTATAAATAGGCATTAGTGCCTCACCATGTATGTGTGGCAACACTAAGACTTAAGTGTTGTACTAACCATCAATGTAATAAACCATACGGTTTTACTAGTCCATGCATTCCACTTCTAATATTTCTAAATCCTACCACTTATCTGCTTCTTCAATTATCAACAAACATATCAGATTCACAAGTAAATTAAGTTGTTTACAAGGTACCATCATCCACAAGCAAACCTTGAATTAGGCCACACCAGTCCCAAATTCGTAACTAGACAATCCTCACCACATTTATGCTAATCTCTATATTTTTGGCGCCTAGTTCTAGATTTCAGATATTCTCGATAAACACTCATTATAAGCAAAATTGGCATCAGAATAGAAGTATGGTGAAGTTGTGGGAAATAAACCAACAGAAGAAGTAATGGCATTTTTGTCTTCTATTTGGCTATTGTAGTTACTGCTAGAGGTTGATAAGGTTAATTGGTCACTACAACACCTAAGAAAATATTCAAAAATGCTACTATGCTAGAATCAATTAGGGGAAATCAGCTTAATCACCAAAGAAATCAATTCCATGAAGTCCAGTTTCACATCTTGTTAACTATGCATGGAAACAGTGATGAAATTGGTTTAAAAATCTTACCATATGCGTCACAATGGAAAAACCAGAGAGAGCTACAGGGGAGGCCTGCGAATCCTCGACAATGTCACAGCCGATGGCGAATGGAACGGTGGTCGCACAAACAGATAAGGGTTTACCATTGAAGGGCGATGGAAAAATAGATTTGGTCCTTGAAAAAAAAAAAATTGGTCGGTCATTATCTGACGTGGTAATCTTACTATGTAGAAAATTGTATACGTGGTCATGTGAGGGATCTCAGTCCACCTCTCCTCCAAACCGCAAGCACCACCACCGTTTTACAAGAAATGCAGGTGTCTATATTTATTTAAAAAGAAAGTGCAATGATATATAAAAGGCTTATTAGCCCGCCAGCCTAATGACATTCTTTTAATATAATTGTCTGTTAAATAGGCTTTTAAGCAGGCTTGTAGGTCAGGCCAGGCCTTAGAAAAGGCCAGACCAAGCCGTAAAATTTGGCATATTGATAGGCCACAAGCCAAACTTGAGCCACGAAAAGAGAATGCAAGTCAGGCTTAGACCATGCAAAGCTCGGTTCGGCCCGACCTATTTCCCCCTAGTCTCAGCCTTTAATTCATTTTAGGCTAAAAAGCATTTTTGGCCCCCTGATGTTTCAAGTTTGTGCAAATTCTGCCCCTACTCTATTTTTGTCGATAATTCTACCCTCAATGTTTCACAAATGTGCACTGTCTGCCCCTCCGTCTGTTTGACGTTAAAAAATTAACGGAAGGCATAGTTGACACTAGCAATGCCACATCAGCATCTACGTGGCGTGACACATCACTAATTATAATCAGAACTTGAAGAAAGAGGTGAGGGGGATTCAAACTCAAGTCATGTAAGTGGAAAAACAAACCCTTTACCAGTTGAACTACATACATAATTTTTATATTTTGCAACACAATTTTATTTATATTATAACTTTTGTTCTTCCTTCATGCCACGTAGATCCTGAGGTGGCATTGCTAGTGCCAATAAAGCTCATTTCATTAATTTTTTAACGTCAAAGTGACGGAGGGGCAGACAGTGCACATTTGTGAAACATCGAGGGTAGAACCGTCGACAAAAATAGAGTAGGGGTAGAATTTGCAAAAACTTAAAACATCAGGGGTCAAAAGTGTTTTTTAGCCTATAAACAAAATCTGAATCATTAATAGATATGTGGAGAGAGAAAAATTAAAATTGTGATTGAAATAATTTTGTCCATTAGATTGCAAATTAAGGGTTGAGATCTCTCACATGACATGGTCATGTCAGATAGCCATATGAGGGGATCCAAATCTTTTTTTTTCTTGGTATGACTTTTTCTTTTGGATTTAGGGTTTAGTTATTTCTCTTCTTCTTCTTTTTTCCCTCTTTCCCAAACTCTAACACTTTGTTTAGTAGAAGGAGGTTTGGGTGAAGAGAAATGGCAAAGAGAGAGTTAGGGGGAAGGAGGAACTATGTGCGTTTGGTCAATGGGGAGGAGGGAGATAGAGGAGCGGTCTCTCCAAATTAGAGAGAGATGGGCTGCTCCATGTATTTTAACTTTTTTCTTTCTTTCTAATTTTTCGTCATTTCCTGGCGGTCTTGAAATATATAACATTACATATCATCATTTCAATTCCCATGTTGCACTTTGCCAGTAATTACCTTCACGGACCGTCAGAAATTGTTTTATACTAGAAATAATTTATCTTTAAACACAAAAAGTAACATTCTTTCCTCTCTATCTCTCTTCTCTTTTTATTATACCAAACAACCTCTAAATCTACTATATTTCTCATTTATTTCTCTCTACTTTACTTTTCTCTTCTCTACTCTCTCTTTTCTATTTGTTTCTTCTCTTACAAACAAAGTGTATGACCTCTAATGGTGGTAACCATGACTCCACTATTTTCGACGACTTTTCCAACCTCTACTTCCCCATGTCTTTCTGGAACGGTCACTTATAACATATAGGACATGGATCCCAATTAAAAAGCATCATTAATTTCCTCCTATTAGGGAGTGAATACAATTATCCCTGACTTCTGAACTAATGTGTTAAAAATGTATAGTTTATGCATTATGTGTAAAGTTTATTTACATGAGATGAGAATTTACTTAGACTGGATCACGTGACCGGTTTGAGTTTCGAATAAGATTGGTTACACAAGTGAACTAATGAAAATCGATATAACTCGGCCATATTTTGGTTTGACCGGTGTGCCATCACTCAGTCAATGTCGCAGGTAAAATATTTGTTTTTGTTTTAATTGTAGTGGGTGGAAATTGCATATTGGACATGCAAAAGGAAGGCAAGGGAATAACAACATAGCCAACCTATGTTTTGTTGATCCATTATAGACACTAACATATATTAGTAGAGTATTTTGTAACCTACCACATTTTTAATTTGTAAATTAGTCTTTTCTTAGATGTTAATAATGAGTATTTCCTTTAAAAAAGTAATATTTTACTATAGAAATGATAATATTTTTAAGTTTAAGTATGAATTCATTTTTATTTATTTATTTATTTTTAATATTATTGGTCCACCTATGATTATGGTGATTTAACCCAAACTTTGTCTATGATAATTTAGACAACCACATTTTAGCTTATACCCAAAATATTAAAAAATGTAATATACACTAAGTCAAGCAATCTGACCAGTAACTCACTAGTCTGACTAGTTACTCGTTGACTCGGCATCTCAGGCGAGTCGGTGACCAAGCTGAATGTTAAACCACCGATTGTATGCCTAGTCTTAATTACATATAAAATCTAAGGGCCCGTATGGTATGTTGTACAGTATATAGTCTGATAGTATTAGTCCCGATAGGATAAAGCCTAATAAAAATATTATTATAAGTCGTTTGGTCATACACTTCATAACTAATCATATTGTATTTACTTCATTTTTTTATAAGTCATGTGATATATATTGAAATGAAGTACAAGGGGTACTTCAACTCAATACAAGTAGAAAGAACAAAAAAAAAGTCTAAGAATGCAAAAGATTACATCATTTAACCCAACACCTCCTTGAACTACAGACTTTAGAAACTTGCCTCATTAAAACCTTACCAGCAAAAACACCCCTTGAAAAAACCTAGTGAAGAAAAAAGAGTACAAAGAAACTAAAATACATGTGTGACCTCCAAGGAGACCTAGAGAACAAATTAAACTTGCAAAATGCAGTTCCCTCCAATTCCCCTACCAAAATTACTAGGACAAAATCAGCCAGCAAATAGCCCAACTATATTTACTTCATACAATCATATGTTTGGTGGAAGGTAGTGGTGGTGGAGAGTAGTGGTGATGGTAGAAATGGTGGTGGTGTTAGTGGCGGTGGAGGGTAGTAGTTCGGGAGGTGGTGGTGGTGGCGACAATGATAGTGATGGTGGTAGGTGGTGAGTAGTGGCAGTAGAGTGGTGATGTTGGTAGTGGAGACAATTGTAAGGGGGTGTGGAGTTAGTTGAGGTAGTGGTGGAAGTGGTGGAAGTGGTGGTGGTGGTCACATTGTTGTAGGGTTGTGGTGACGACAATGGTAGTGCAAAAGGTGGTAGCGACGACAACAGTGGTGATTGTGGCGAAGGTGGTGGTTGTGGCGAAGGTGGTAGTGATGAGTGGTGGTGGTAAAGTAATGGCGGTGGATGGGGCGATTGTGGTGGTGAGGGTGGTGGTGCAATTGGTTTTGGTGGTGGTGACAGTGGTAGTGATAGTTGTAGCGAAGGTAGTGGTTGTGCCGGTCCTAGTAGTCTCCTACAAGCAAACTCGAGAAAGGAAAATACTCTAACTTTCTCTATATGACTGGAGAATATCCTAGCAAAGCTAACTAATAAGGGGATACATGGAGATGAAAAATGTCACTTTTGGTAACAGACTTTTGAATCAGACAAGTTAGAAGTAATAGAAGCTTGTAAAGGAAATGAACAAAAAGGAGAAATTGAACAAATTGTAAGGGATATAAGATATTGGGGTTTTATCTAGGTGACAAGATCTAGGAACAAATTTGCACACACGATTGTTGTTGTGAGAGATAGGGGAGCTCATGGGCTGAGGAGCAAGACACCAAGAGATATCGACGCCACATCTTAACCCAAAACCTTAAGGCATTAGGTTTATGGATCACATCTCTCATAAAGTCTTCTCCTCACCCAAACTTAACCAATGTGGGACTCCAACTTCGAACTTGAATTCTCAACAATCTCCCCCTCAAGTGCGAGTAACCACCACATTATCATGGCTCCCCTCTGCGGAAGTTATCCACCCTTGTACCGTCGTTCGCTGCTCAACGAAACTCGCCGCCTAGCCACACTACTAGGAATACTTTCGACACAAGGAGTCGTTACCTTGGTCCCACGAACCATCGACTCTGATACCACTTGTTGGGGGGAGACAAGGGAGCCCATGAGTCGAGAAGCAAGAAACCAAAAGATATCGACGCCACATCTTAACCCAAAATCTTAAGGCATTAGGTTTATGGGTCACATCTCTTATAAAGTCTTCTCCTCATCCAAACTTAACAAATGTGGGACTCCAACTCTACACTTGAATTCTCAACAATTGCATAGCTCAAGATTCAGCAAAACCTCCCTCAAAATTGGATCTGAATGCCTCTACAGTCTTTAAGTGATAACAAGATCTATGAATTCTAGTAATAAAGAAATAGGCCCAAGTCTCATAAGGGGTGAGACAGATCTTGGTTTCAATTCAAAGATGAATGTGACACCCGGGCTCGACGAGGGCGGGGAGTTATCGCTGGTGCAGTGAGGCACGGACAAGGAGTGGCTCCTGGAAGGCTTCTAGGCAGAGGGTCACATGAATGAACCGATCTTGCATTCGAGCAAGAGGTATTCTGAGACTGGATAGGTATGAGACTATACAATTGGATGGGTGAGTTGGAGTGTATTATTGTTTCTTACATCTTCAGGGAAGCGAACGGTGAAGCATATGGGCACGGAAAAGAAGGTTGTACTGCAAAAGGTCCATTTTGAATCTGATTGTTTATCCCTGATAGAAGCCTGCAATGGTCAAAGACAGATCAAAGAAATCTCAAATATTTTGCATGACATTTCTACTTGGAAGAGAAGATTTCCATTCTGGTTTTTTACCTGGACTCCCAGAGAGGGAAACGCTGTAGCCCACACTGTTGCCCAGCTTGCAGGATCTGCCAATCTCCCACCTTTATGGCTGTGGAATCCTCCTCCTGAATTACACCATTTGTTAAACAAGGATCAGAATTCTTAGTAGCTCTCTAGCCAAAGAACTGATTTTCCACTCAAGTTTATTTTCCCTCACGGGTTCTCCTTGAGTACCAGATGTTAGCTTTATGGATCTGGTTTCCTTGTGAACTTTCTTTGGTCTATTTCAAGAAAAGGAACACATGCTTTAGTTATTGTACTTAAGGTACCTGTCCCTAGAAGCTATTAGGTGTTTCTCTCTTGCAGAGCCTTTTGCTTTTGACTCTATCTTTTGGCTTTTTACTCGGTGTATGTGTCTACCCGAGACAGCTAAGCGAGCTACGTGTTTTTTGTCATATTGTTTAGCTACGCCACATTAGCTGTTTGTTTTGGGCCTTGCCTTGTATTTGTTCTGGGTTCAACCCACATGGAATGAAAATTCTTCTATTGACCAAAAAAAAAAAAAACCGCTTGTCTCCACTGTGGGCATTATTTTCTAGACCAGAAGAGTTACCAAGCTAATTGTGTTTTTGCAGTTTTCAGGAACTTTGATTTCAGACTTTTTTGCTTACTGCTGGACAAGTTTTGGCTTCTAACATCTGGAGTGCTGCTGCTATCTATGCCCCTAGGAGCATCTATCTTGTAGTTTTTTTTCTTCGTACCGTAGATGTTTTGATTGTTGCTTTTATTCTGCTTTTATGGCATTCTAGCATAGTGTAGGCGTAGCCTTTTATATTAAGAGCGTACAAGCTACAATGTTTTGTACGCTGGGTTTTTGCCAGTTTGGATAAGTTGTATTGTTCAGGAGTCTTTGGTGCTCCTCTATTTAATATATAATCCTTTTTATCTTGCAAAAAAAAATGAGACTATACAATTGAGAAAGACATAAAAGATTTGATTGGTACTACTCATGACAACAAGATGCATCTTTTTTTCGGGAGTCCGACTCATAAAAATTTCATGGTTAAGTGTGCTTGCCTTGGAGTAATATTGGGATGGGTGACCTCATGAGAAATTTCCCCGGGAAGTGCGTAAGTGAGGACAAAACGTGTTGAAAAGACTCATGTTGTTAGCGTGAGGTCAATCGTCAGATCTGGATGTTACAATGAACTATCTTTCTTTGACAATTTTTTTTAGTATTATACACCCAATAACGATAGACATTTATATATATATAATAAATGTGACATGTATGTAACGGTTTTTTTTTTTTGGATAAGCCATTGAATTATATAAATAGGCACAAGGGGTGCCACCCATGGTACAAGAAGATAAGAAAAACAAAAGGAGAAGAAAGCTAAAAGGAGCAGAAACAGAACGCAATAAAACAGAAATAAATATAGCCAAACAAAACAGGGAAAAAATGCAAGCACTAGTGGGAGTGTTGCAACAGAAACCTGCAAACTCCTTCTAAAAGTCCAGACTAGGTTTAAAAAACTCAACTTGATCAGTTCTAGCTACACCATCAGAGGCAACAAAGTAGCAAACATCGGTTCCATCACACAAAAACAGGTGTGGAAGAGGAGTTAAATCATCTTGTAACATAACGTGATTAAAGTAAAAAAGTAAGAAAAAGTGTTCCTATATGTATGAAATCGTGTCTCAATGGAACTGGTTCTGGTGCGTTAGTAACTTAGGTCATGTACGAACACCACCTCTTACACAACAAGTTCTAGCCACAATTAAATAGGGAAAAAATAAATTGAAAGTCTAAAAAATTTGTGTGGCCAGAAATTATTCTGGTAAGTTACCATTTTATCCTGTCAAAAAATTAAAGTTACATTTTGTACCCCTCCCCCATATTACCATTATATCCCCTTGTCTTTTGTCTCTCTCCTAACATTACCATTTTACCCCCCCCCCCTCATTTACCCTCTCTTCCATTTCACTCTTAGGTTCTCTGATGGCCATGCCATGGCCTCCGATGACCATGGTGGGCTCCGGTTAAGTCTTCCATCTCAGGTTCTCACTCTCAGGTTCTCACCATGGTCTCCGATGGTTTTCACTCTTAGGTTCTCACCATGGCCTCCGATGAAGACTAGGGTGATGCCCAGAACTCGGCGATTCACCATGGCCGATGAAGACTATGATGATGTTGACATGGGGTTAGTCCTATTACTCTCTTCATTTGATTCACCATTATTCACTTTACTGAGAGTGATTGAACAATAGGGGTTTCCACTAAGTATAGCAAACTTGCAATTGGTGCTAATTTAGGTTAGATGAACAATTGGTGCTCACAATGTTCGGTGAGCCTAGCAGCTTGAACTCTAATCTTCTTCAATAAACAATTTGAATTGGTTCATATTTTTGTGTAGGGTGAATGTTAGGAGTTGTTTTGGAATGTAATTTATTGGGGACGAATTGAATGAATTTGAGAATTGAATGTTGTGACTCTCTTGTTGTGGGAATCTCAATTGCTTGTTGTGCCCTGTAGGTGTTTGATGAAATGTTGGAATTCGATACTGATTTTGACAATAGTTATGTTTCATAGAACTTGAATGCTTATTGTGACAGACAATTGTTTGATGAAAATGTTTAGTTTTTCTTGTTGATTAGCTCCATAGCCTTTTAGTTTACCTTCAATGTTAAGCTCTTCCTTTGTTACCCTTTGTTGTCTTTCCCTTTTTGGAGTTTGTGTTTAGACCTGAAGAGGAGATGGTGCTAACAGGGCATCTGTTAACTGTTATGACTGTATATGCTCGTGAGTGTCCTTAACAATTTGTGAAGGCCTATCTTCCATAAATGAAGGCTATGTTTTATGTTGATCATTATTTACAAAGTAGTAGAGAACTCACTTAGATTAAAATTGCAGTTAAGTGTAATAATGTGAAGCCCTGGAAACAAATGCAGTGATCTTGATATGATCCTACTTGGAAGCACATCACTCATGTATTGACTTCACTTTTCTTCCTTCCTTGTAGTAATCACCAATGGCCTTGACTGGAAGGCCTTGACTCTAGGCCATCAGGAACAATTGAGAATCCTGAGGGCAGTAGGTGGGCAGTATGGCAAGGTTGCTTGAATCACATCCTGTCATCACAGACTGCATACCAGTATTGTGCACTAGAGGTGGTGTAAATAGCCTAACATAACAATGTTAAATGCACATATGAATTACAATTTTGAAATGCAAATTTTAATTGATAACAGAAAAAAAATCAGCAGTTGGGATTGGATAACATCAACTTCTTTCTTTCTTGAATTACAATTTTGAAATGCAAATTTTAATTGATACAATTTTCTTTCTTTTTACTAGGACACTTGACTTCAAAAAGTGATGTTTATAGCTTTGGAGTTGTGTTGCTTGAGATTTTAACAGGAAGAAGATCGAGGGACAAAAAGCGCCCGAGCGGGGGACAAAGTCTTGTTTCATGGGCTAGGCCATATTTAGCAGACAAGAATGATGGAAGAGTTATGATACATTGATTTTCTGTAAGCTCTTTTATAAGAGAGCTAACACTTACCATTTGCTAATGTTGTAATTGAGAAATCCGGTATGTATATGGAAGGCCTCGCGTCTTAGCAAATTGTTTGCAGCTACCTGAATCAATAGTGTCTAGCAGTGGAAATAACATTTTTCTACTTTAGTGCTAAGATTTTTATGCTTCAATTTAATTCTTTTGAGACAAATCATAGTTCTAGTATGTACAAAAGATTTGTTTGAGTATGCTTTATTCAATATATAAACTACTGGAGACATAATCGTTGCATGCCATGTTATGTATTATAAAGTCTCATTCACTTTTTATCTTGAACGCCTGTTGAGAGTGAAATCAACATGGATTGAGATGAAAGTTCATTCATAATACATTCAACTTGAATCCAAAGACACACATAATCTATTAATGTTAAAAAAAGAAAGAATGAATCCACCCAAATCAGCATAAATTTAATTTTAGAATCTGCTTACGTGTCAGTAATGGACACTTATGCCACTTTTAGTACCTATCATGCTAGAATCTTTCGTAAGCTCACACCACTTTTTTTTTCTCTCTTATTTTCTCTTCCTCTCTTATTTTCTCCCTTCCCTTCCTCCCATAACCATGAAGTTTTCCCCCATGAAAGCCATCACCATTCTCAAACATCACCAATTTGTCCCTCCTTGAATCCGACCCAAAATCTGCCCAAACTTCTCCAAAAACTGTAGAATCATGTTTCTGGAAGCCCGATGAGTAATTCCCAATCATGTTTTTAATAAGGCTTGTGACATTTTTCTTTGAATTTGGCTTTGCTCCACAATTAATCACTTTACTTTTGTTGTGGTAACCAAATAATACATTTAATTTACCACAAGCGTATAATGCATTGTCCATTTAAAAATAATAAAATAAATTATTATTATTTTTCTCAATCTCCACCAAGTGATGATTAATGACCTATTAAAAGCATCAATAGTGCAATAAAAAAAGACTTAAGATTTCTTTTACTTGCAATTCTCTTTAATTCACTATTAAAAGCATCAATAGTGCAATAAAAAAAACTTAAGAATTCGGGATTTGCAGAGAGAGATGAATTTGATTGGGAATTCGGGGAATTGTGAAGGTGCATTAATAATGCTGAGCAGACTTTTATGTTTTATTTGGGTTAAGGGGGTTTGGGTAAAAGTGGAATAAAAGTAAACATGGTTATAAAGTATATAATTTACAAACAATTAACACTGGAATCATGGGGCTCTCATGGTAGTGGTTGGAACATACTCCTGCCATGTCTAGGCTTCGATTCTAGTACAATTGTGATTTGCAAATTGATTAAAAGGTATTCTAAAATACTTGTCTTTTTATTTATACTTTCTTAATTTTTATTATTAAATAAATATTTGTATATTGAATTAAGCAACCAAAAAAAGAACTCATAAATATTTTATTCATATTTTAAGAGTTCTAATGCTTATCATGCTTTAATTAATCTACTTATCATGCTTTAAACTTGATTCCATCGAAGAGTTGTAAATTTTGAATATGAATAATGGTGTAAAATAAGTTCAATTGCACCATTTAGTATCGGAATTACCCGAATCAATTACACCAATCAATTTTACTTGCTGATAATCCATAACTTTTTCAAATAATGCTGAACATTAAACATTAAGCATGTGATTTGGTAGGTATGACCACATCATCCGAGCTGGGAGTATAAAACTTTTCGTCAAAGTTTAATGCTGGGTTCAAAATGTGTTGCAGATATTTTCACCTGCCCTTTTTCAAAATCATTGGTACTGTTATGTGCTTGATAAAAATCAAAAGATTCTACATGTTTTGGACTCGATCGGTAGTCACCGTCACCGAGAGCGTGATCAAAAGAAGCTTGATGAGTTAATGGTGTGTCATGACTTACCTGGCTTCCTCTTCTTCCATTGTGCAACATGTTGTAGGAGTTCTTTATTGTAATAATTTGTGTACTGTTTTGTAGCGGACTCATTTCGAAGAGTTGATGCGTCTTTTAGATGAAAACTTATCGAGCATTGGATCGATATTGAGGATGACATCTCATGATATGCCTCTGCAGCACAATGGGTGAGTTCTAGGGTGCAACAAGTAATTTGTAGTAATGTTATTATGCTAATTGACGCTAAATAACCTATTACTGCACTAATAGGAGTGATTGTGGCGTATATGTGTTAAGTTGCATGCATCAATGGGATGGTGTTCAAATGTGGGGAAAATATACAATGTCAGATTACACAGAGGTAGTAATTTTTACTTTTAATTTCCACTCAAATACATTGTTACCATTTTCAAACATGTAACATTACAATGTTTCATGTTTAGGAGGAAATCCATAATATATGTCGTAAGTTTGTTTGTCATTGGGTTCTGCATAATTTGAATGAGAGGCGGGACAATGTGTTGGCATCTGCTGGTCTTCTTGGTGATTTGACACTAAATACATAAGGTAATTGTTGATTAATCGTGATTAATTATCTTCTAAACCAAATGACCAGTTTATAATGACGATGCATGTGTATTTTTCGATGACAGGAATGAGAGTGAAGGTTGATGTTTAAACCCTTCTATCCATGTATTGTGATTAATTTTGAATCTTAGGATAGAATATGGTCCCCAATTTTACTACTGATTTGGGTGATATAACCCAAGCCTTGTTGCAATGTAACGTATGAGCCTGTGGTATGCTTTCCATCGTAAAAGAGGCTTGTGACTTCTTTCTTTGAATTTCCTTGTTTCACAAGCAAAGCACTGACTTCTGTACTGGTAACCATATAATAGAAGTATTAACCCAAGTGGTGTACTGAGTGAACCATGGACAAGCAAACAATTTTTTATCTTTTGCTCAAAATTCCCATAATTATGGTCAATTTACAAATAAAATGAATTAGTAATGCATTCAATTTACCAAATAATACATTTGTGTATCCAAAATCTGATATAAGAATAACCAAATAAAAGCAACAAAAAATGCATATGATTCCTTTATTCAAATATCCTTTTGTTTCTCAATAAATTACTGCCTATGTAGATGGTAACCGTAAATTTTTGTTGAGTTCTCTCGAGGTCTGAGAGAAATTCATCATTGTATACCAGTTGAAGGATGTTGTCCTTAAGATATTTTTAGGAAGGGTTGGACGAAGGTCTAGAGAGTGGTTGATAACTAAAGGGAGAAGGTATTTTCTGGATATAGTGGGAAAATAGAGGAAATACAAGTGATTTATATGGGACGGGATGGTGCAGTGAAGGGGGTGGGTTCCGAAAGGGTGTGAAGTCAGATTGAAATTGGGGGGGGGGGGGTGTGAAGGTGGGTGAGTGTTACGGTGCCTCCTAGAGAAGAGGAAGCGCACAACAATTATTGGAAGATGTAGCGGGTATGAGTGGAGGAGTAATGATCGTGTTAGCATATGTGAGTCACACGTACTTCTGAGAAGATGAACAGTGTTAACATTCTAAGCTAAACATTATATAAATGCTTTTGGAAAATTGTCATAAATAAAATGTGTATCAGTGGTTAGTTACTATGCAAATAACCTCATGGTCTTGGTTCTCAATAAATTATTGCCTATGTAGATGGTAATTGTAAAGTATGACCATGTAACCACGTTTGGTAGAGGGAATCACCAAATGGTATAGATTGCGTGGGGTTCCTGACGGCTGAGATGAGATGCATGTATGGAATGTCGATGATATTTATTTGATCCTCATTAAGAATTGAATAGATTACAAACAAATCCATGTTTGTAACGGTCTCAACATCCTCAGTTCTTGGACATATGATGCGAGTGACCAGGAGGTGAAGGACTCTGCCTGCAAAGGAGAGATTTTGTTGTTGAGTTCTCTCGAGGTCTGAGAGGAATTCATCATTGTATACCAGTTGAAGGATGTTGTCCTTAGGTTGACTCTCCTGCCATTTCTCATCGTAATAAACTTACCCGTGGTCATCACATCGGAAGCATTGTTCCAAAAATACTCTTGAGAGAAGAATGTCATGTCCAAGAAGCCTTCCGGAGATCTCTCCCGAAGGAGAAAAAGTGCAAGATGACCAGAAGGAGTTAACTATTTATGAGAAGACGGGTTCAGTGGAGGCAAGACATAAATCGAGGATTTGTAGCATCTCAAAGTTTCTGCAGCCAGGAACTTCATACTTGCGAAGTTCAACCAAGTTTACTGAGAAAGGGATGCAAATAGGTCGTGAAGATTGTTCCGTGCTAGAACATAGAGAGGGAAGGTAGTACCCAAAGTATGAGGACGGTGATGAGAATGCTTAGAGAGAGAAGCTCTAACCGCTTAGAGAGAAGAAATGTAACTGAATTTCAATGCTATTATTATTTAAATGAGCTAAGAGTCCTTTATAATTGGTATTTCCCCTATTTATAGAAGTGGGGTTGGGGCTTCAGCGCCTTTAACCTGCATAAATGGGCCAGTTGGGCCTCGGGAAGGATGGCCCAATGTCATGGCGCGTTCCCTGCCAGAGGTCAGGTTCCCTAGGCGAGGGACCCGGGGGTCTCGCACAGTCCACAAGTCCACAAGACACCGAGCTCGAAGCATGAGAGCTAAGTGTGTCTTTAAGCAAAAAACAAGGCGACATCCCTAAGAATACTGACAAAGACCTAAAAACCTTAAGAATCCAGAAGTGAAAAACAATGGCCAACATGGCCTGGTAAATAAAGCCTTTACAATCAACACTTTGGATCTTCAGCCGTGCCCCCTTCTTCCAGGCGATCCAAGTCCACATGCAGGCTTATGGCGAAGGCTTCTAGTCCGCCCGCCCCAACATAGTTATGCACGTGCCATGAATCATGACACTCCCCTGAGTGTTGTGTCCATCCCATGCGTCAAGCCTTGGAGTGACGTCGGGGTCAGTGAATCCACAAAATCTCAACCGCTACCTTTGACATGTCCCTTCCAGTCACATCACATCTTTGACAATTTGAATTTTAACCAATCGGCAGCAACCGTCGCAGCTTTTCATTTAATGCGTCTTTCTCACTCCCCAAAATTTTGTAACTGCAATCATGTCATTTCCTGACGTCGTGGGGCACAACCTCTCTTTTTCCTCCACATCCCTCGGTAACCGTCCACAACTTTCTCCTACACGTTTTCCTCCACACGTCGCTCCTCACATATAACAACATTGTCCTACTCATTCCTCCCGTTCCTTTACGATTACGACTCTTTGCTCTTCTGTTCTCGCGCGAACTTGTCCAGTGTCAGAATTACCTTTGTTCCTTGCAACCCCTCCGCAATGACTCCAAAGCGTCAGACCAAAAACCCCAAACGTAATGCCGTTGCGGCCACCCCTCTACGTTGTGTTCCTCCCGTTCCCCCGCCCCCTCCAGGAGGCGTTCCCCTTGAAGAAAAAGAAGTCATTGCCTTCCGAACGAGGACTTGGGAATCTTTGAGTGCTCCCGCCGTGAAGGCCGTGCCCGCCGGGACAATACCCAACCAACGATCAAGTTTGGAAAAGGAATCATCCATTTGGGAGATTTCCTCGGAATCCGGTGGACTTTGTCATGAGAAACCTCTTGACGAGCTTCTGCGTGTTCATGCCTGCTTACCCCTTGAACGCCCTTGGCTCCGCTCCAAAGACAGCTCCGTGGGTGACCCTCACTTCTTTTATGTGTATGGGTATATGTTCGCAAGTTTGAAGATTAAATTTCCTTTTTTCCCTTTTATATGCTCCGTTCTTCACAATATCAATGTGGCCCCTAGTCAACTTCATCCCAACAGTTGGGCCTTCCTCCGGTGTTTTGAAATTCTCTGCGACGCGATTCACCAGGAACCTGAACCTTCGACCTTATTTTATTTCTATCGTGTATCTGTCCAGCCCTCCCCGCAACGTAACTGGGTTTCCCTAGAAGCCAGGCCTGATCGTCAGCGCTTCAACCCCATCTGGCCTAGTATCTCCATCGATTTAGCCCGGAAATTCTTCAGGGTTGTGGTGTCCCACGAATACCCTGAGGTTTTTACACACAGAGATGACACCGCTCGATTTCCTTTCTACTGGACTCAGGGCACGGGCCAAATAGTTGACCTGTCTGAGGACTCCCTTACTCTTGAACACAAAGCTGTCATCGACTTTCTGGCTCGCCTTGCCGTTTCAGACTGCTCTCGAGTGATTGGTAAATCTTCCTCTTTTACCCGTCTCGCTCTTTCTATTTTCGGCCGGCTTACACTTTTTTGTATATTTTGTAAGATCAAGGTTTGATCAATGGTTGCATCTCTATATTTTGATGATTACAATTAAGGGTTGTGATGATGACCAATTGTGGTACCCTAACGTTTGTCTCTTTGAGTTGTGACAAACAGGTTCTGAATCTGACCCAAGCTCATTCATTAATTCAGAAGAAGAACTAAGGGATACTAAAAAGAGAGCTCTAAAGATTATCATGTTCGTTCAGAATAGTAGCAAATCCTTCAGAAGTTCTGAAGATGGAAGCTCTCAAGAGGTACTGAAGAACCGGAGTCAGAAGTTCTGAAGACCAGATGTTCCAGCGGAACGGTCCAGAAGTAGAAGACTCAAGTTCTGAAGACCTGAAAGAAGTTGGCATCTGAAGACCAAAGCTATTCTAGCCCTGACGTTCAGAAGTTCTGAGGAACTTGTTCAGAAGCAGAAGTTGCAAGGTCAGAGGATCCAAGCTTCCGTCTGACTATGATCAGAAGCTTCACCAACGTTCATCTGAGGCACTCTAGATCTCAAGTCAGCTGGTGAAAGGACAGGTCGCTGTCATAGTACAAAATCGTACAAGCCTCAGTCTGTCCGCCACCTACCTCGTGCAGCCTAGCAGTCTGATTTTACAAGATTGCTACTTCAACGGACAAAACCCTAGCAACGGCTACATCATATGTCTTGGAGTATTTAAAGGCTGAAGATAGAAGAAACAAGCGAAGAAACTTTGTTGAAATCATTCAACTTATACGAACCAATCTCTTAGCATTATTTCTTCACTGTTCTTAAACATCTGAGTTTACCATTAGCTTTTTAGAAGCATTTCTTGTAAACCCGAAACCTTTACATTACTTTGTAAAGTTCCTTAAGAGACCAAGGTTGGTCGGATCTTGAGAGGACTGAATCAAGGTTGATTTAGTGTTTAGCTAGTCTTAAGAGGATCGGTAGATCAGCTTCTTAAGAGGATACTAGTGAGAAAATCAGTGTATTGTTAGTCACTTAGCAGGTAGCAAAGTGCAGTTGTAACACTCATTGATTTTAGTGAATTGCCTTCATCAGAAGAAGGAAGAAATCACCTTCACGGGTGGACTGGATTAGCTTGAGCTTTTATCTCAAGTGAACCAGGATAAAATACTTGCGTACTTCACTTCTTATCCCTCAGCACCGAGTTCTTATCTTTGAGTTTTGAAAAAGTTCAAAAGTATATCCTTTATTCAAAAAAATCTATTCAACCCCCCCCCCCTTTCTAGTGTTTTTCGCACCTTCAATTGGTATCAGAGCTCCGGTTCTGATTTAAACACCTAATAGTGTTCAGTGATCCAGAACCTAGTGTGAAAAACAAACGATGGCCCAAGCCAATACTTCCGCTGACAACAACAACAACAACAACCAACTCAGAGCACCAATCTTTGATGGTGAAAATTTTGAGTACTGGAAAGATAGAATAGAAAGTTATTTCCTTGGCACTGACCCAGATCTCTGGGATATGGTCATGGAAGGCTATACTGATCCAGCAGATGCTTCAGGAGTGAAGATCCCCCGTTCTGAAATGACTGACGCTCAGAAGAAGCGTTTCAAGGATCATCACAAGACGAAGTCTATGCTATTCAGCTCAATATCATATATTGAGTATGAGAAGATCTCTGACAAAGAAACTGCAAAATCCATCTATGACTCTTTGGTCATGACGCATGAAGGAAATGAAGAGGTCAAGGAGACCAAGGCTCTTGCTCTCATACAACAATATGAGCAGTTTAAGATGGAATCTGGTGAAACCATTGAGGAGATGTACTCAAGGTTTCAAACTCTGATTGCTGGAATCAGAGTGCTAAACAAGGGCTACTCTACTGGTGATCATGTCAAAAAGATCATCAGAAGTTTGCCTAAGGAGTGGATGGCTTTTGTCACTGCACTGAAACTCTCCAGGAATCTGAACTCGTTGAAGTTAGAAGAGCTCGTGAGTCATCTCAGAAGCCATGAGATTGAACTCAAAGAGCACAAGCCTCAGAAGAAAGACAAATCTATCGCTCTTAAGTCAAAGTCTGACAAAGCGAAAGCTTATCAGGCAGAAGAGGAAGATTCCTCTGAAGAGCTATCAGATGCGTCTGGTGATGAAGAGCTATCTCTTTTCACAAAGAGATTAAGCAAACTCTGGAAGAACAGACATAGCAAAGGCAAAGGACCAAAGAAAAGTTCAGGAAGATTTGAATCTTCATCTGGTCAGAAGAAGTCATCTAGAAAGGAAGTCACTTGCTTCGAGTGCAAGGAATCTGGGCACTACAAGAGTGACTGTCCCAAGCTAAAGAAGGACAAGAGCCCCTCCTCTACATGTTCAAACTTCCACTCTTTCCTCAGGGTCTGTGAGTCGAGGATTCCCATGTTCTCTAACTCTGTCATCAGCCCAAATGGCGCGAATGGATGAAGTTGTTAAGTAGCGTGGCTTGGATAATGTCGCTGAAGGAGCTGTGGCGGGAGTGCTCCACGCGCTCCACCGCTATAGGCGCTCCGCCCAGAGTGCTGACGAATTACGATCCGAAGTGGCGTGCCTCCGCTCTCTCAATTCTCAACTTGCTGAGGATCGCGAAGTGCTCGCCGCTCAACTGATCGCCAAGGAAGACTCCTGTTCCAAAGAACTAGCCAATCAGTCCGCTCGAGCTGAAGTTAGCTTAGAGTTCCGCGACAGGAGGATTTCTAAATTGGAGAAAACTCTTGCAAAACTGCGGCAGGAGGGGCAGCTAGAATCGAGCGCGAAAGTGGACCAAATAGCTTTGATGGAGGCCAACCTTGACAACCTTCGATCTGATCTGGCGAAGAAAGACGACCTTCTATCCTCCGCGAAGACTCAAGGTCACCTTGAGGCGAAGGCCTTAGAAGAAAGATTGAGGTCAGAGGCTGCCATTATTGTTGTTTCCGAACGTGGCCGAGGCTTTTTCCTCGCCAAAGCCCAAGTTGAACACCTCCATCCTCTGATTGACCTCAGCTAGATGGGAGCATTCAAGAGGGTGACTCCCACAGGGTTGGTCGGGCCCGACGATCCTCCAGGCTTCGTCGCCGGGCGCTTCTTGACAAAAGAACACGTAGAGCCAACTCCACATGTTAGGAGTCCTTAGATTATCTTTGCCATCTTTGTACCAAGGGTCTCCCTTTTTTTTTTAAAACTGAATTTCCTTCTTTTTAATGAGAACCCCAAGTTTTTACTGTTTTTTGCTATGAGTTTCAATTGTACGCCCCCCGCCAGGGAATGAACAATGCGGAACGTCCCTCTTGGGGAATTTCCAAACGTCTGTCCAAGTGCCTCTTTTCCACGTTTCAACGGTTTACCGTTGACCATCGGCGACGAACGTTCAAACCTTCATTGCAAGTCGCTCTTTTTCTAAGAAAAAACTCCTCGAGAAACTGCTCCAGCAATAACTCTCGGAGACTGACCTGAGCTTATAAACAAGAACTAAAACGCAACAATCTTTACATTTCGTCTGCTTTCCAAAACATCAAGGAAAGGGCTTCCCATATTGCTTGTCTGGAAGAGCTCAAGAAGAAAGCTTTTGACGAAGACCTCTTCATCAACGTCAGGCATCCGGAAGATCCCAACGTCTACGACCTGGCCAACAAACTGTTAGGAATGGATCTGAGTCCTGAGATGGACGCTGACCTCCAGGATTTTCTCTGCTTCGTGGAGGAAATTCAAGAGCTCTGCCGGCGGGAGCTGGATCTGCTAGAGGAGAAAGAAACGGTGGTAACAGCTCTGAAGACGGTGGAAGAAGGTCCTGAGAAGCAGAAGCTGAGCCGGAAACTCTACAACTTGGAGTACAGGCAATACCGGTTGGAGCTTGAGAGCACAGAGCAGCGCAAAGAATGTAGGAAAATGAGGAGAGACCCCCCTCCCCCTTTTAAATGTATTAAGCCAAGTATTTGAATAAAAGTTTTGTTTCCCGAATTGTTCTAACGTGCACTATTATGAACATACGAGCAAACCAATAACCGAATGAGCGATAAATGAAGGGATAAATGAGCGAAGGATAGTTGAGCGGGCGAGACGGGCAGCCCGCCACTTATCTTCGCCTTTGTTCGTCGCTGTTTTAGCACGTGTTTTCAGTGCTAGCCTCCCAGTTTTGCGTGAGTGTACCGTCATGGACTCTAAACTAGATGGTCAGGTTCCTACCGGAAGGTCAGACTGCCCTCCGGAGTTTGGGCTGGACAGGTGAAGTATGGGCTTACATACTAGAAGATTAATGTGAAAGCCCACTCCATTATGAAGACATCCAACCTTTGATAAGGAGGCACCCCGACCGTTGATCACACGCTTGGTCAAAGGTCATGACTGTCGCTGACCAACACTGTCTGGCACCAAGTCAGCGACCAGGTAATGAAGGGCTTCATTGACGGACGGGATTGATTCGCAAGTCAACCGACACAGTAGTCATTACACCCCATTTACGGACATGAACGATCAAATTGTAATATTTCTTTAACTTTGTTTTTTCTTTTGCTGAAGGTGGCCCACGGATTTTTCCCCTCCATTCAAGTTAAGCCACTTTCTCTTTCTTCTTCCTTGTTCTTTCACCATTTCTTTCTTCTTCCCTCTGCTTTCACCATTCTTTCTTCTTCCTTCTTCTTCATTAGCTCTGATCAGTGAGCTCCTCCTCGCCGCACGCTGCCTTGTACGCGCCCAGCCGCCGCTCCACCGCCGCTCCTCTACCTCAGGTCAGTTTTAGTTTATTATTAATTTTTTTTTTCTTTGCTTGTTTCCTTTCGTTGTGCCCCTTTTCTTCTTGGTTTAGTTCTCCAGCTCTCTTCCATGGTGCTGAATCCTCTTGGCTTCTCCCTTCATGTTTCCCCCTTCTTTTTTCTCTCTTTTTTTTCTTTTCTTTGTTTTTTTTTTCATAAAAATAAAAGGTTCTGAATCACTTCTCTTTTTTGTTTTTTTTATCCTTTGTTAGTGTTCCGACAGGGGTTTCTAGAGGGGTCGGAAACATAAAAGACTAAGAGAAACGTACAGAGTATTATTCAGTGTATAGAAGATGATCTACATAGGAGGGGGAGGTCTTCCTTTTATAACAGGCCGACCTCTAAACCCTAATAAATGTATTCATTACAATTTGACCGGTCATGTCCGTAATTGGGGTGTAATGACTACTGTGTCGGTTGACTTGCGAATCAATCTCGTCCGTCAAGGAAGCCCTTCATTACCTGGTCGGCTGACTTGGTGCCAGACTGTGTTGGTCAGCGACAGTCATGACCTTTGACCAAGCGTGTGATCAACGATCGAGTTGCCTCCTTATCAACGGTTGGATGTCTTCGTAATGGAGTGGGCTTTCACATTAATCTTCTAGTATGTAAGCCCATACTTCACCTGTCCAGCCCAAACTCCGGAGGGCAGCCTGACCTTCCGGTAGGAACCTGACCATCTAGTTTAGAGTCCATGACGGTACACAGCCCCCCAAGGCTTGTGGCTAAATGCTTTAGCCGCAAAGCCTTGAGAGAGCTTGCATGTGCTACTTTTACATGCTCCGCAACCTCTTCCCATGCGTCCCCTTGTGGTTTAAATTTTCGCGGTCACCCTTAATGTAGGTTTAGACGATTAGCTACCTCTTTTTACGGTCAGTCTTCTACTTCCTGGAACGTGCATGGTCATGTTGGCCCTGGAAGACCTTCCCCCTTCAAGGTCAATATTCTCTCTCTTGGTTCATGCATGGTCATGTTGGCCTTGGAAGACCTTCCTTCTCGGTTGGAGTCCTTGGATGAACTTCTTTCTCGGTTGGTGTTCTTGGAAGGCCTTCTTTCTCGGTTGGTGTTCTTTCTCATAGTTCGTGCGTTGCAACGGTCAGCTTTCTCCCTTCATGGTCAGTCCTCTCTCTCCTGGTCGGTGTACTTCACCGGTCAACCTCCTCCTCTTCCGCACCGGTTGACCTCCTTCTTTCCCGGTTGCTGTTCTCTCTTTTGGTTTCTGCGCTTCACCGGTCGACCTCCTCCACTACTGCTCCGGTCGACTTCCTCTTTCTATGGTCAGTCTCCTCTCTCATAGTTCATGTGCTTCAATAGTCGACTTCCACCATCCATGGTCGGCTTCGATCGACCTCGTCCTTCTATGGCCAGCCTTCTCTCTCCTGTTTTCGTTCTTTTCTCCTCACCTTTTCAGATTATTGGGACCCACGAGATTGGTCTTCTCCATCAAACTAAACACTTTCTCTTTCTTTTTCACTCCTTTCATTTTGAGATTTCAATTAAGAAAATTTTGAAATCTCCACTTGCGGAGAAGCGACGACGTGGTAGGCCCGGTTACTCAAAGCAGCATGCGTGACATGCTTAATTGAGTAACCAGGTTATTTTTGACCTCGACGCCGAACATGGAGTTGGCGGAGAAGCGACGCACTTGGTTGAGTAACCAAGTGGTTTTTGACCTCGACGCCGAACATGGAGTTGGCGGAGAAGAGACACACTTGGTTGAGAAACCAAGGGTGCAGTGTCGACGCGAACATGGAGTTGGCGGAGAAGCGACGCCGCTTGGTTGAGTAACCAAGTGGTGCCATGTCGACGCCGAACATTGTGTTGGCGGAGAAGCGACGCCCTTGGTTGAGCAACCAAGAGATGCGGTGTCGACGCCGAACATTGAGTTGGCGGAGAGGCGATGCCGCTTGGTTGAGTAACCAAGTGGTGCGGTGTCGACTCCGAACATTGTGTTGGCGGAGAAGCGACGCCCTTGGTTGAGCAACCAAGTGATGCGGTGTCGACGCCGAACATTGAGTTGGCGGAGAGGCGACGCACTGGTGCGGTGTCTACGCCGAACATTGAGTTGGTGGAGAAGCGACACACATGGTTAAGTAACCAAGTGGTGCGGTGTCGACGCTAAACATTGAGTTGGCGGAGAAGCGACGCACTTGGTTGAGAAACCTAGTGGTGCGATGTCGACGCCAAACATGGCGGAGAAGAGATGCACTTGGTCGAGGACCAGGCGGTGAGACTCGACGCATGACCGGGGTCAGCGGAGGTTCAATGCACCTAGTCGGGGACTAGGTGATGAGGCTCGACGCCCGCCGGAGTCGGCGGAGATCATGAACGCATGATTGTTTGACTTCTTAGTATCCTTCAAAATTTTATGTTCCTTGTTTGTTTTTCTGGGCGTTTATTATGCTCAAACCAATGGTTGGACATGGATTTGGTCGAAATATGAAGGTCCTTTGAAGGATCACAGCGTTGTTCTATTCGTGTTCTCAAATGAAAACACTATCTTACCAAGTTAGTTTACCTTTGCTTGTGAGCAGATGGAAGAGCTTCATTGTCAGCTATCGTTTGCGGCGTACCCTCCTTCTTTTCCTGCTTTTAAACCCAAGTGCAAGCATGCTATGAAATTCCTCCACGGTTGTGCATCTGGATCAACCGGTCGACTTTCTTCCGGTCGACTTCCTCCCTCCTTATAGGTCGTGATCGTAGCGACATACCTTCTTGACATCGACATGCCTGTTGTTGACGGAAGTCTTCCTGCAAAACAAAGTGAATATTTTGACGACAAGAAGTTTGGTGTTATACTTACATGGTGTTTGCACATCCTCCCTCAGGATTTACGGATAGCCTTCAGTTCCATACTTGCTGAGATGAACGATGTCCCTGACAGCACCTTTCGTAGCCTTGGGCTGCTAGGCTGCGGCGGTAGGGCAGCGGATGAAGAAACTCTTGTGGAAGCCGGTTTGGTTTACCGGGCCCCACGGTGGGCGCCAATGTTCCGACAGGGGTTTCTAGAGGGGTCGGAAACATAAAAGACTAAGAGAAACGTACAGAGTATTATTCAGTGTATAGAAGATGATCTACATAGGAGGGGGAGGTCTTCCTTTTATAACAGGCCGACCTCTGAACCCTAATAAATGTATTCATTACAATTTGACCGGTCATGTCCGTAATTGGGGTGTAATGACTACTGTGTCGGTTGACTTGCGAATCAATCTCGTCCGTCAAGGAAGCCCTTCATTACCTGGTCGGCTGACTTGGTGCCAGACTGTGTTGGTCAGCGACAGTCATGACCTTTGACCAAGCGTGTGATCAACGATCGAGTTGCCTCCTTATCAACGGTTGGATGTCTTCGTAATGGAGTGGGCTTTCACATTAATCTTCTAGTATGTAAGCCCATACTTCACCTGTCCAGCCCAAACTCCGGAGGGCAGCCTGACCTTCCGGTAGGAACCTGACCATCTAGTTTAGAGTCCATGACGGTACAGTTAGGATGTTGGGGGATTCAGCATCGGCGGAGGGGAGTGAGGCCTCAGATGTTAGTTTCGACATATCTGAATATGAATGGGTTAAGAAAAAAGTGCGTAACACCTTCTCGGAATACAACTCACTGGATTCCATGGAAGAGGTGTCGCAGACCTATAAGTTTACCAATGGTCAGGATGGGTTGATGGTGCTCAGCCCCTGTCACCCAGCAGAACCTGTCTGTCGGGGGAAGTCTGATTCATCGCGGGGGGATTTCTTCTTTGTCTATGCACCTGTGATTCGTAAATTGAGGATTAGGCTACCTTTCTCTCCTTTTATATGTTCAATCTTGACCTTCCTTAAGGTTGCCCCGTCGCAGCTCTCCCCCAATGGCTGGGCATTTGTGAGGGCTTTTGAAGTGCTTTGCCGCTACCACAACGTGCTTCCTACACGACGCCTTTTACTTTACTTTTTTCAGGTTAAAAACAACCATGCTGACGGGGTTGGGTGGGTGTCTCTAAGTGGCATAAGCGAGCGGCCTCTTCTCCACCCATTCTGCCAATCATTTAGATACTTCGACAATAAGTTCTTTAAGGTTTGCATACCTGATGACTTCCATGAATTGGCTTTAGATGAGCAGGGGCACTACAAGTTTCCTTTGTATTGGAGATCGGATCCTCGCCATACTTTAAAGATGAGCGATGGAAAGCTCTCACCAGATGAGAGGGTAGCTGTTACCCGGCTACAATAACTTCCTCCTGTTAACTGTTGGGAATTAATTTCCTTAGAGTCGCGACCGGCTGTTTTGGGAGAGTTCCTGGGTAACATAGTCTTATAGTTCCTTTGTAGTATTAAAGTTGTGTCTTGTGTTACAATTTACTTACCTCAAATGCATTTCTTTGCTTCTTGCAGGTAATATGGCACAGATGAGCAACGAACAACGGGAGGCCTTCTTTGCAAAGGCCCTGACTTCTAAGGTTCGTCGGGCAGGACCTGCTCGTCCTTTGAAGAATGCAGTCGGGACTTCCTTGGGTTCCAACTCGGGTGCAGGAAAACTCAAGCGAAAAATCAGCCGTAATGTGGAGTCCACTCCGGAGGAGATAACTGAAGAGACTCTGACCATTGAGGCCACGATCCCAGTTGTGGCATCCAGTCATCCTGCTACCCCGCGACCAGCCATGAACACTACTACATCTTTATGGGATGATGCCTTTCCATTTAATGAGGTTGTTGACTCGCATCTTTCCCACAGTGGTGATGTTGCAACTTTCGCAGACCAGGGACTTGAGTCGATGTACGACCAAGTTATTGCTAGCTCTCTTCGCACCGGCTTTATCGGTCGTCAGCACAAGCTTGCTCTTGTTTCCGTGAATGATTGTCGTGAGGAGGATGCCCGAGCTATGGAAGCTCTTCGACAAAAGGTGGCCACCCAAGCTGAGTCATGCAACCGCCTTAAGCATGATTTAGGCTTGCTGAGTTCATAAAAGACTCGACTGTTGGAGGAGATACGCAAACTTGAACAAGACAACCTTTCTGTGACTACAGCCTTGAAGGACAAGGAGAAGGAGTTGTCTGACAAGATTGAGCATCAGAACATGCTTTGTTCCATGGAGTTTGTTGCAGGTTTCAAGAAAGCTTTGAATCAGATGAAAGTGATCTACAAAAATCTTGACACATCTGTTGCGAACCCATTCAGGCACCTTGATGGCGAGGAGGTTGAGGAAGAGCTGATCGTGGAGGATGAGGAGCAGGCCAGCTGATGAGCCTCTTAGCATTTGTGCACCTTTACTTTAACTTAGCTTCATTTCCAATAGGTTATTTGTAATGAACTAATCACTTACTTGACTGCTTGTATTGGTTGGATGTTTTTCTGGGCGCCATAGTTTATTTCACTTGCATGTGTTGGTTGGGCACCCCATTTTGGTTGGATGTTTTGTTGGGTGCCTGTCTGTAATGAAACTTGCTTCTTAATTTCCTTATTACCCCTATCCTCGTCGTTTATTACTTGGTTGTACTTGTTTGTTTATTTGGAGCCTTCAAGTAAGGAAGTAGACCTGGTTACTTGACTACGTAGGGACGACGCTCTTAGTGCGAGCAACCACGTGATGTGAGTAACACTTGGTTGAGTAACCAAGTGGTTTTTGCGGAAAGGCTGCGAGCTTGGTCGAGCTACCGAGTGGTCTCTGAAGCTACGCACTTGATTGAGTAACCAAGTGGTTGTTAACTTCGACGCCGAACATGTAGTGTGCGGAGAAAAGACGCACTTGGTTGAGTAACCAAGTCGTGTTCGACCTCGACGTCAAACATGTAGTTGGTGGAGAAAACACGCACTTGGTTAAGTAACCAAGTGGTGCTTGGCCTCAACGCTGAACATGGAGTTAGCGGAGAGAAGATGCACTTGGTGCTTAACCTCGACGCCGAACATGGAGTTGGCGGAGAAAAGACACACTTGGTCGAGTAACTAAGTCGTGTTCGACCTCGACGCCAAACATGTAGTAAGCGGAGAAAAGACGCACTTAGTGAAGTAACCAAGTGGTGCTTGGCCTCAACGCTGAACATGGAGTTAGCGGAGATAAGATGCACTTGGTTGAGTAACCCAGTGGTGCTTTGAAAGAAGTAGAACACACAGAAGTTTTTTCGGGCCTCATCAAAAACTCTTCCGTAGCGGAAGAGAAAAGAGTACCCCACTACCTTTATTCAAAAGAAACAAACGTCAAATACAAGAAAAATATCACAATAAAATTTATGCGCATAGAGCGCTAGCTATAATATAACTTCAGATTGCTAGCGTGCCAAGTTCGTGGCACGGCTCGACCACCCAGCTCTTCCAGCTTGTAAGCCCCTTTCCCCAACGCTTCTGTGATTCGGTAAGAACCCACCCAGTTTGGACTTAGCTTACCATCTGGATCGTTTCGTAGTCGCTTCCTTAGCACCAGGTCACCTTCCTTCATTTTCCTTGGGATCACCTTTGAGTCATACTTGCGTGCTGCTCTCTGCTTTGCAGCATAATCTCGAACGACTGCTACGTCCCTTATCTCATCCACTATATCCAATTGAGTTCGGATTGCTACTTCATTGTGATCCTCTGAAAACACCATGGTGCGAAATGTGGCTACCTCCAGCTCCACTGGAATCATTGCCTCTGGTCCGAATGTCAACCTGTATGGAGTCTCCCTTGTTGAGGACTGAGGTGTTGTGCGATATGACCAGAGCACGCTATGCAGTTCTGCTGCCCATGTTCCCTTAGCTTCTTCGAGGCGCCTCCGCAACCCTGACAAAATAACCTTATTCGCCGCTTCAGCCTGACCGTTAGCCTGTGGATGTTCAACCGATGAGTGGCATAGGTTGATTTGCAGTTGTGATGCGAATTCTTTGATCTTCCGACTAACGAACTGGGTTCCATTATTAGATATTCTAGCGGATGGCACGCCAAACCAGCACACCAGATTCCTCCAATAAAACTTCCGTACACTTTCAGTAGAGATCCTGGCCAGCGGTTCCGCTTATATCCATTTTGTGAAGTAATCTACTGCGACCAAGAGAAACTTCAACTGAGGCGGTGAGGTTTTAAAAGGCCCCAGTATGTCAACTCCCCATTTGTAAAACGGCCAGGGTGCTGTCATGACGTGCAGATGTTCTGGAGGAGCTTTCGGAATGTTGGAGAATCTCTGACATTGATCACACCTTCGAACAAAATCTAGGCAATCCTTCCGGAGTGTTGGCCAGTAATATCCTGCTCTGAGTACCTTTAGGGCTAAGGTTCCCCCTCCGATGTGCGATCCACATGTTCCTTCGTGCACTTCCAACATCACTTGTTTTGCTTGTTCCATCATTAAGCACCTCAGAAGCGGCATGGTTGCTCCTCTTTTGAATAGATGACCCGACATGAGTGCGTACTGGCTTGCCTTCCTTCGCAACTTGGTTGCTTCCAGTTTGTCTTCCGGTTCGACACCTTGCTCAAGGTAGTCCATAATCGGTCGGCGCCAGTCCTCGCGAGCTGCAACAATTTGTAGGGTCGCTTCTACATCTATGCTTGGGCGTTTGATAGTTTCCTGTATGACTGACCGGTTGTTACCAGGTCGCTTTGTACTGGCCAGCTTTGCTAGCAGGTCTGCCCTAACATTCTGCTCGCGTGGAACAATCTACCTTTAGTTTTGAGAACGCGCTCTTCATACCTGCAAATAAACGTAGGTACCTGCGCCGCTACCTTTAAGGTTGGAAGAGCCATCTATCGAAAGCATCCATGGAAACTCGGGGGAGGGGGGGTTGTTGTTGTCATCAGGAGTAAGCTCAGCAACAAAATCAGAGAGAAACTGAGCTTTGATGGGTCCACGAGGCTCATATTGGATGCCATACTCTGACAGCTCAACTGACCAAGATACCATTCGTCCGGCTAAGTCAAGCTTCTGCAGCACTTGCTTAACGGGCTGATCGGTTCTCACGATTACCTGATGACTCTGGAAGTACGGTCTGAGCTTCCTGGACGCTGTTATAAGGGCTAAAGCCACCTTTTCAATTTTTTGGTATCTAGCTTCAGGACCTTGAAGCGATCGGCTGACGAAATATACAGGCTTATGGTTCTTTTCCTTCTCCTGGACCAAGACTGCACTCATAGAAAAATCATTTACAGACAAATACAAAAGCAAAGGTTTACCCTGGGTCGGCTTTACTAGTACGGGTGGTGTTGTCAGGAAATTTTTCAAGTCTTGAAAAGCTGCCTCACACTCATCAGTCCACTCGAACCTTTCTACCTTTTTCAAGAGGTTGAAGAGAGATCGGGACCGATCTGCGGATTTTGACATGAAACGACCAAGTGCCGCTACTCTTCCAGCTAACTTTTGCACCTCTTTGACTGATGATGGGCTTCGCATGTCCATGATTGCTTGACACTTGTCTGGATTGGCCTCGATTCCTCTGTTTGTCAGCATGAAGCCGAGGAATTTGTGACTTTGGACTCCAAACGCACACTTTTCAGGATTAAGCTTCAGGTTTCTACCACGAATCTCTTGGAACACCTCCGTCAAGTCAGCTAGATGAGCTTCTTCCGAGGTTGATTTAACAACCATATCGTCCACATAAATCTCGATGTTCCTTCCTATCTGTGCAGCAAACACCTTGTCCATCAGTCTTTGGTATGTTGCACCTGTATTTTTAAGACCAAATGGCATAGACTTATAACAAAGGTTAGATCGATCAGTCATGAAAGTTGTCTTCCCTTCATCTGGTTGGTACATAGGAATCTGATTGTATCCCGAATAAGCATCCATGAAGCTTAAAGCAGGGTAGCCAGACACGCTGTCAACTAGCCTGTCGATGTTAGGCAGTGGATAAGAGTCTTTTGGGCAGTGTTTTTTGAGGTCGGTATAATCTGTGCACATCCTCCATTTTCCATTTGATTTTTTTACCATTACCACGTTGGCCAATCAAGTGGGATACTCGATTTCTCTGACGAAACCCGCTTTCAAGAGCTTTGCTGTCTCCTCATGGATTGCCTTTCTCTTCTCGTCGCCCATCTTCCTCTTCCTTTGTGCTACTGGAGACGCTTATGGGTCCACCGATAATTTGTGACAGATGAAGTTCGGATCCATACCTGGTATATCAGATAAGACCCACGCAAAGACATCCAGGTTCTCTAAAAGCAACTTGATGATTGCCTGGATACCCTCTAGGCTGAGACTTGTCCCGACCTTCAACTTTCTTCCCAATCGTTCATCCACCGTTATAGTTCGGAGCTCTTCCACTGGTTGTGGCCTTCTCTCCGGTGCATCGTCCCTTGGGTCTATAAAGCCGTCAGTAGGGTCGGCCTCCGCAATACTGCAGCTGTAAGTTTCTTTGGCTTTGACTCCGCATTTTTTAGAAGCTTCCAAACTATCCTTATAGCATTCTCGTGTAGTGTCTTGGTCTGCTTTGATTACTCCAACGCGGTTATGGTCTACAATGTACTTCATGGTCAAGTGCTCGGTTGAGACTGCCGCACCGATACGATTCAGAGTTGACCTGCCAATTATGATGTTATAGGATGAAATACTTGAAATTACTAGAAATTTTACCGGAAGTACAATGGCAGATTGGCCTTCGCCGATGATGATGTCAAGCTCAAGATAGCCCCTAACCAGCACCTCTTCATTCGAGAAGCCCACAAGTGATCCTTTGAAGGGTTTTAGCTGGCCATCTCGTAGTCCCAACCGCTCAAACGCATCATCATAGATAACGTCTGCTGAGCTGCCTTGATCAATCAGCACCCTTCTAACGTCATAATCGGCTATCCTGAGTCGCACAACCATTGGATCATCCTCATGCGGCGCAATCCCTTCATAATCTTCATCTCCGAAGGTAATCTAGGGCCTACCGAGGTGTCTGACCCTCATTGCCAGAGAGTTGATGGACTCTATTTGTTTGGCAGAACGAGCATACCTTCTTCTGGAAGAGCTAGTCGATCCTCCGCCAGTAAATCCTCCGGATATGCAATTGAGATGACCGCGCGACTTCCGCAGTAATAGGGAAGCGGCAGTATCCGTTGTAGGCTTCTCTTCAGTGCCTGTCTTGGGTTCCTTTGCTCTGTTTGGGCTGCGACTCCGGCTTCTGCTTCTTCCCCGTTGGACATATTGCTTGAGTTGGCCATCTTGCACTAGCTGCTCGATCTGGTTGCACAGGCTAATACAACTGTCGGTTTCATGTCCGGGGCACTTATGGAACTCACACCATGGAGAAGACTTGTCTGCATTCCTGGAAGTGTTAGCGGGAAATGGAAATTTAAATAAATTTGGCTTGGTACGGGCTACTTCCATCAAGATTTGGCTACGTGATGCCTTCAAAGGAGTGAACCGCTCTTCCTTCTGCCTGGTCCACGCGTTACTCATTACGGCGTTGATGTTGTGCCTACCAATTTTATTGCGGTCTCTTCCGACGCTGTTCATTCGACGTCCCCGATCAATGGTCGCCTCGGCTGCCTTGCCTTTCCTCCCTAGATGACGATCTCTTTCTTCCTCATCTCGAGCTGCCTTTTGCCGACTGCTCTCCTCTTTTATGATGAAGGGTGCAGCTCGACACCGGATCTCATCGAGCGACATGGCATGATCAACAGAAAGGTCCTCGTTGAACGGCCCAGCGGATAAGCCGTTTTCAAACGCTTTGGCGCAGATCGCAGGATCCTTATTTATGGCCTGCATGAAAACATTAGTGAACCTAAATAGGTAATTTTTCAACGTTTCACCTGACCTTTGACGGATGTTGAAAAGGCTGGCAGAGGTGATCTGGTCAGCCTGCTGGGCCGAGAACTGTGACAGGAAACGTTGGGAGAAGTCATTGAATGTGACTACAGATCTGGGTGGAAGGCTGGAAAACCATGTCAGGGCTCCCTTCTTTAAGGTTCCCGGAAATAGCTTACACTTCAGTTGTTCGGTTGCACCGTTTATCAACATCTTTGTGTTGAAAACAACGAGGTGCTCCCTAGGGTCTGTTGTGCCATCATAGGAATCAAGAACCAAGGTCCTTAAGTTTTCCGGAATCTCGACAACGGTTATGGCCTCAGAGAAAGGCTAAAACTCTGGTGCTGTCTGGATAGGATCCGCCTACCTCCTACGATTTCTTGTGAGATCCTGTACCTGAGCCTACAGGGTTTGGTTTTGTTGACGAAGCTCTTTCATTCCGGCCATCTGAGCTTGCATCGCCTGGTTTTGCTGCTGCATCTGGGCCATCAATGTGATCATGGTCTCCTCCGTTGAAGGAGTTAGACCATTCAAACCATTTCCCTGAGATCTAGTTTCCACCATGCTAGTCAATATTGAGAAAAATGTCAATGTTCCTTGAGGACTCGGAAAGAGTTTTACCGAGGCCCCACGGTGGGCGCCAATGTTCCGACAAGGGTTTCTAGAGGGGTCGAAAACATAAAAGACTAAGAGAAACGTACAGAGTATTATTCAGTGTGTAGAAGATGCTCTACATAGGAGGGGGAGGTCTTCCTTTTATAACAGGCCGACCTCTGAACCCTAATAAATGTATTCATTACAATTTGACCGGTCATGTCCGTAAATGGGGTGTAATGACTACTGTGTCGGTTGACTTGCGAATCAATCCCGTCCGTCAAGGAAGCCCTTCATTACCTGGTCGGCTGACTTGGTGCCAGAAAGTGTTGGTCAGCGACAGTCATGACCTTTGACCAAGTGTGTGATCAACGGTCGGGTTGCCTCCTTATCAACGGTTGGATGTCTTCGTAATGTAGTGGGCTTTCACATTAATCTTCTAGTATGTAAGCCCATACTTCACCTGTCCAGCCCAAACTCCGCAGGGCAGTCTGACCTTCCGGTAGGAACCTGACCATCTAGTTTAGAGTCCATGACGGTACAATGAGTAATTTTTTGAGAGTGTGCTACGTGTAACTAGGACTTTCGCTCGGTATTTTAACGAGGCTTTTGTTCGCACCAATATTTCCCGTAAGAGCAGGTGCGGCCCCTCCAGCCTTATTAGGTGGGGACTTACAGTTGCTCGGGGCCCAATGGCCATATGAGTTTACCCGAGACTTTTGGCCTAGTTAAAAATGCTTCCCGCGTTCCGTGAAGACTCGACTCGCCCATATCTCGGGGAGGTTCTTTGGATAAAGAGCTTATTCGCGCACATCGCCAACGGGTGGCGGCGGGAAGGTCATCCGCACACGTCGCCTGCAGGGGCTACGGTCAGCGCCGGACTTTCCGGAGCGATCCCCAGACATCAAGGTCGTGTTGGGATCACCACCTTCAGGGAATTTTTCCCACCAGGCTGCCGTCTCATTTCGATAGTTATGAGTATTGCTAAGAATATCCTTTTTGTATTTCATTTGTAAAAGATTTTTTGTACATCGAGGGATGCCTCATTAAAAAACTCCCGTGTCGGAGAAAAAGAGTGCATCTTTATTTTGGTCCTTGCTTTTCAATCAGAGTATTACTCCCAGCATCCTGTCTTTGTCGCCCTCTTTGCCTTCTCTGTCGTGGCGAGGGATCTGTCCCTGCCCTTCCTCGCGAATGGCGGGCCGAGCTGACTTCGTTGGTCTTCTGTTCTCATCTCTTTGTTGCTCGGCCTCCCTGTTGTTACCCCTTCCTTGTGCTCTTTCCTTTCCTTCATTCATGGTTTGGCGATGAGTTTCTCCCTTTCTTGCCTTCCGAGGGGGCCAAGCAAATGCAGGCGGCCCCCCACAAACAGTTCCTCTTTTCCCCCAATTGAAGAGGTCAACGTTCTCTTCTACAAGTCCACTCAAGCGTTGTTCTTGGTCCTTGGTGAGTCTGGGCTCGATTGCCAATATTCCTCTACTGGTAGCGTTCACGTCCCCGTCCTCGTTATACCACTCATTATCTTTTTGAGCGTAGCGCTTGCTTTCTCTTATCCTACGAGATTCTTCGCCCTGATTCCTCCCCTTCCTTTCATCGCCGTTGCTCTGGCTTTGCGCTCCCAAACGTTCTTTATCGCCTTCATCGCCTTCAGACTTCCCAATATCGTGGCACCTGTGCCCATCGCCAGCTCATTTTCTGCCATACAGGTTGAGGCAATGGCTATGGCACTTCCTCGCCCCTTTTTGGTCTACTGCCAATTTTCCTATCCTCCCGCAAAGTATGGGGGTATTTTACCGCAAGGTGGGCCGTAGATATCATTGCATGGAGGCGATTTAAGGTACCTCGACCTATGATGACATTATAAGCTGCCACGACTTGTAGGACCAGATATTTTATCCTCAAGAGCTCGGCATCCTCGCCCACTCCGAAAACTGTATCCAACTCTACGTAGCCACGTACCTGAACTTGTTTTCCGGAGAAACCTACCAAACTTCCCTCGTATGGCTTTAAATCCTTGTCCGTCAGCCCCATCTGTCTGAATGCGTCCTCATAGATTATATCCGCCGAGCTGCCCTGGTCTAAAAGCACCCTCTGTACATTGAAACCTTTTATTCTTACCATTACCACTACCGGATCATACGTATACGTCGTTGCAAACTTCGAAACCTCCAGCGATTGTGTTCGTTGCTTCAACCGCTCCTTCGCCCTCGCCGCTGTCAACCTCTTCAAATTTCTTTCCCTTTGACGCTTGCGAACGTCTCGGCCCAATCAACCGTCTGATTTGACCCTTCAGCATGAAGCAGTCGGTGGTGTTATGACCCTCTAAGTTGTGGTACTCACACCACCTCAACGGACTCTCTGCCTCGCTTCTGGGGTCCTTTCTGCGCTCGCCGACTCTGTTCATGTCCTCGATTTCGGCCTCGAGAAGTAACTTTGCTAGCTCCTTGTTTGAGCATCCCTACGACCTTGTTCGCTTATTTACCTTCGCTTCTCGGCGCGAGCACCAGTGTGTTCTATCCCCCATTCTCGGGCGGAGTAATTTCCCTTTTTTCTTCTTTATGAAACGACTAGCTTGTCCGAACCCGTGCTCGCAACTCGTTTCCTTGTCCTGTACCATTTCCCTGGCCAGAGTTACCTTTGCTGCTCGCTCGCCCTTCCTCTTGTGTGCTTCAACTTCCTCTTTTAAGATGTAGTACTGCGCTCGGGCGCGGACTTCCACCATTGAGCATGCCAGTTTCCTACTCAGCTCGCAATAAAATTCTCCCCGGGCCAAACCGCCTTTGAAAGCGCACACGCACACGTGTGGCTGCAATTCCTCGAACCTCGCGGATATGGCACTGTATCGTGTTACATATTGTTCCAAGGTTTCACGTTCCTCCTGCCGAGTATCAAACAGATCCTTGACCGTCCTTGCAGAGAAATGGTCAAGGAATTTTGATGAGAAATCATGGAACTTAGCTATGGATCTTGGAGGCAGATTCGTGAACCATTCCTTTGTCGCGCCTCGGAAATGTTAATGGAAACATCCTGCATTTCACAGCATCGGAAACCGTGTACTTTGCCATCTTCGCCTCAAAACGAGACAGATGATTCTTTGGACTGGTTTGTCCGTCGTACGCCTCCAACACGAGGCTCGTCATGCCGTCCGGTACAGTCACCTCTCGTACTGCCGCCGAGAAAGGCTTGGTTTCGGTCGTTGCCGCAGCTTCCTCCTCCTCTTGATTCCACTACAGGAGGTGATAGTAACTCAACTGCTCCTGTAAACACTCATTTTGCATCTTCAAGTCGCCACTTATCACTCGACGTGCTTCTGCACGACGATGTCTATCCAATCTCGCGGTGCGCGGGTACGAAATGTAACTTCGCTCTGGTTCCTTTCCTCGTCGTCGACGAGAGGGCTCTATCAGGCTCTGTTGACGAACGGGGAATTCAACCACTTGCCTCTGAATCACACCAGTTTTCACAGAAACTTGAATTTCTCGAAATCAAATTGCGAATTGCGCGGGAATCAAATCACGATCCATCAAGAAAAACTAGAGATAAATCGCACAGAAAAACGAGCTTCACTCCACTGAATCACGATCCACGTAGTCCGGGAATCGAAATCTACCGATCCCCACAGACGGCGCCAAATGTTCCGTGCTAGAACATAGAGAGGGAAGGTAGTACCCAAAGTATGAGGACAGTGATGAGAATGCTTAGAGAGAGAAGCTCTAACCGCTTAGAGAGAGAAAATGTAACTGAATTTCAATGCTATTATTATTCAAATGAGCTAAGAGTCCTTTACAATTGGTATTTCCCCCTAATTATAGAAGTGGGGTTGGGGTTGCGGCACCTTTAACCTGCATAAATGGGCCAGTTGAGCCTCGGGAAGGATGGCCCAATGTCATGGCGCGTTCCCTGCCAGAGGTCAGGTTCCCTGGGCGAGGGACCCGGGGGTCTCACCCAGTCCAAAGATATTTTTAGGAAGGGTTGGACGAAGGTCAAGAGGGTGGTTGATAACTAAAGGGAGAAGGTATTTTCTGGATATAGTGGGAAAACAGAGGAAATACAAGTGATTTATATTGGACGGGATGGTGCAGTGAAGGGGTGGGTTCCGAAGGGGTGTGAAGTCAGATTGAAAGTGGGGGGGGGGGGGGGCGTGAAGGTGGGTGAATGTTACGGTGCCTCCTATAGAAGAGGAAGCGGCACAACAGTTATTGGAAGATGTAGCGGGTATGAGTGGAGGAGTAATGATCGTGTTAGCACAGGTGAGTCACACGCACTTATGAGAAGATGAACAGTGTTAACATTCTAAGCTAAACATTATATAAATGATTTTGGTAAGTTGTTATAAATAAAATATGTGTATCAGTGGTTAGTTACTATGCAAATAACCTCATGGTCTTGGTTCTCAATAAATTTCTGCCTATGTAGATGGTAATCGTAAAGTATGACCGTGTAACCACGTTTGGTAGATGGAATCACCAAATGGTATAGATTGCGTGGGGTTCCTGACGGCTGAGATGAGATGCATGTATGCGATGTCGATGATATTTATTTGATCCTCATTAAGAATTAAATAGATTACAAACAAAAACATGTTTGTAACAGTCTCAACATCCTCAGTTCTTGGACATATAATGCGAGTGACCGGGAGGTGAATGACTTTGCCTGCAAAGGAGAGATTTTGTTGTTGAGTTCTCTCGAGGTCTTGGTTCGAACCCGCCTCATGGATTTTTTGTTCCGATTTTACTTTATTTTTCACAAACAACCACTACATTTTGATGTGGTTACCAAATTGTACAGATATATCACCAAATAATATAAAACAACAAACAAATTAAATTTTTCTTTGTACTAATATTCACAATATTCACCAAATGGTGGATCATTTACTGATAAAATAAAAAGTAATGCATTCCAAAAATGTGCATGTCATTCCTTTATTTGAATTTCTTTTGGTTTCACAATAATTCACTGGCAATAAATATGGTAACCACAAACTATGTTTATGTCACCTTAATAAAAATCGTGAATAACAATAATAAGACAAACAAAATAAATGATTCATTTTCTTAATATTCACAAAATGAAGGTTAGAGTTTTGATAATTCTAACTTTGAATCTCTAATTTTGTAGCAGAAAAGCACTAATACAGTTAGGTTCACAAAATACACACACCTTAAGCACCTTAAGCACCAATACAACTAGGTTCACAAAATTCCCATTGTTTTAAAATTCCTAGGGTTGATTCTTTTTGTTTTTCCTCTTAAATGTGGTCAACGGTGTGTGGGATGTAGAACTTCCCACGCGTTTCCTGGGTTGGTTTTTTCGCCGTATGTACATGTCTGAACGTGGTTCCTCAGGCTGATTATCATCGGTGCCATCATCAATGTACTTGTTTGAACCTGGTTGGTGAGGCAGTTCAACATCGGTGACATCATCCGTATACATGTTTGAACGTGGTTGCTCAGGCAGATCATCATCGGTGCCATCATCAACATGTGGTATAGAAAGACATTCAGCTACATATGATACATTAAGATATTGAAATAATCCATAAACTATTTTTGTAATGATTGTTGACATTTCAATAATGATTCATACATTCAACACACATGGACACGAAATGTTAGTTGAGGTGGTGTTTTTCCATTCAAGCAAAGGAGGTGGTTCTATCTCAAGGAATGATATCCTATCCTCTAATAACTTAACCTATGCGATTAGAAAATCATGTTCTCGTTTGCCCTTTTTCGACTCAACAAAGATTGGACACCAATGTCAAAAACCACTAGGTGCCTTCTCCATGGCTTCCCTTAAAATATCATACTGAAGGTCTTCGTTTGTTACAACCACATCTTCATATATCTATCAATGTGAAAAGGCGATATCAAACTAGTGGAATTTAAAATTCTTACATGACAGTATAAACTATAAAGCTTCAACATAATCCTAAAATTTCTTACGCAACAAGTTTTAAACAGTTTTGACAAATTTATCTTCCACGTCACAAGAGGATTCCAGTCCAGGACTCGAGGAAATGTATTTACCCCACAAGTGGCAGCGAATATCTTTGGTGACAATACCAAGTGTTCCAGTGCCCAAATCTGAATGTTAAAAAAATACGATGTAAGAACAGATTGTACTAAAGAAGCATAATAGAAAAATATACACAATGCACATATTAAAATCTTATTTACCTAGGAGATGTGTACCTGTAATACTGCTGCACACCTAAGATATTTATCTCATGAGAACTTGTTTCCTCCTTCAACCTTATGGCTACAGAGGTCAAGCTGTCAACCAAAACATCGTACACAAGAACACCCCAACTATATTTATGAAGGGAACACATGTTTGGGAAAAAAAAGGACCTGGATAACATTTGTGCCGAACACGTGTCTAGGAAAAAAAAAAGGCAAAGTCATAATTACTAGAAAATGAAGTAATAATAAACATGTTTGTACATGAAACTATAACATATTTCAGAGCAGTTTGTGCATACTATTTGACATAAGGACTATATGCCTATATTGGTTGGTCATCATACATAGAATTGTGGACAATCTAAATGCTATATGGTTACCATGGAGATAGTGAACTAATAGGGTGTATTCAATTGTATGCTAATTGCCTAACTAACTTGAGTTAGTTATTGATAACACTTGTAAGATTGAGTCAGGAAAAGATAACAGAAATGGAATTCCTAACCCAGCATCACTGATATTCTAAGCTAGAGATAGAGTATAAATTATTGAATTGGGGATGAACACAAGAACTAGGGTTTACAAATTGATTCAGTTGTGAATCAACTACTGGTTACACAACCAGTGTCAAATTCTAAATCTCTGCTGGAAAATCAGTTTTGGGACACTATGATCCATATATATCTGTGTGTGTGTGTGTGTGTGTGTGTGTGATTTTAACTTTATTACTACACAAACGATAAATAGGCAGTTCAGGGCAAACTATTAAATTCCGAGAAATGGTGAGCCAAGCAAGGAAGAAAGAAAGTAGCAATCCTTATAGCAGTGCAAACCTACAAAGTGGGGGAGCCAACCAAGGATAAGAATAAAATATGCAAAAGACTACTTGGGAAAAACAGAACCTAAAATATGAAAACTGCATTTCTAGACATTATAAGAACATTAACAGAACCATTGTGATATGCACAAATGAACCAGTAAACTATAGCTCATTTTTTCTTTTTGATTTGATGTTAAATCAAGATTCTCAGGTTAAATTTTTGTAGCTGGGAGAGTATATTAAAACAGCAAAAAAGATAAATCTCATCAATAGACCCAATTCTCTTACTATAGCTATATTAACCAATGTAAGTACGAGTGGCACAATAGACCCAATATTTGCTGCTGCCACTCAACAAAATTCTAGCAAACATACAAGTCGCATAAAAAATAAGTGAGGATTAACAAATCTGTTACACACATATCCCTCTAGACATAAGAGAGACTAACACAGAAGAATGAAGCTTGTGATACAATGAAAGCCTTAACTGAATAGGAAACACCAACTGAATAACTGATACGAAGCAACTAGCCTAGGAGAGGATTAACAAATATGTTACATGTAGTTAAAAAGTTTTTAACTAATTCCTAACTAATAAGCTAAGTAATAGCTCTACATTTTCACTGTAACAAGACTTACAATTAAATCAAAGACAAACACTTCATATCTTTCAGTTAACAAAACTTACAATTAAATCAAAGACAAACACTTGTTATCTTTCCAACATCCACCTCCACAATACCAAACTTAATCCCTTTTGCTGCATGTATCATTTGAAGAGCCTGAATGTGTTGGTGATTTTAGTATCATCAATGGATTTTAGTAGTAATGTGATTTATTGTAGGCCGATGCGATTATGCGTTAAGCTCGGAAACAAGTTAGGGTAGTGCGGAGTGCACGCTTGTTGGGCCAACGCATAATTGACCGCGATTAGATTGCGGGGTTCCAAGGGGCGGAGCCCCTGGCTGGGGTCAGCGGGCGGGGTGCGGGGCAGCGCCCCGTTTGAAATTTTTGAAAAGTCATTCTGTTTTATTAACCGAAAAACGGTTTCTGAAACAAACTCCTTATAAGGAGTCATCTGGCCTCAGTTTCATAACACAGAAAAACAAAATCGAAATCTCTCTACATTCCTAGTCTGTTATCATTTGCCTGAAGCAGATTATTCTTGAAGAATTATCCCAACAAGGATTTCGTGAACCCAGGCAAGAATAGGGTCGAAATACTTTGTTCGGAAAGTGTACGAACACGATTCTTTCAAGTTTTCCAAGATTATAATACCCAATTTCTAACAAACGAACAAAGTAACTCTGATAATCATGGCTGGAGGAAGCACTGGAGGAAGCACCGTCAAAGAGATGACTACTAATTTCATGTTGACAGCGTTGAAGGTGGTGTATGTCCTATCTACACCAATTCCAGAACTTCTGGAGGATGACACGGTTGAAAATATAAGGCGCAGATCAAAGTGGGAGAACGATGACTACATATGCAGAGGGCACATTCTTAACGGTATGTCTGATCCCTTATTTGATGTTTATCAAAATGTGGAATCTGCAAAGGAATTGTGGGATTGTCTCGAATTCAAGTACATGGCAGAGGACTCATCTAGTAAAAATTTTCTTGTAACTGATTTCAACAGTTACAAGATGGTTGAATCAAGGTCTGTCATGGAACAATTCAATGAACTCCTCCGAATCCTTGGACAGTTCACACAACACGGATTGAAGATGGATGAAACAATATCTGTCTCAAGTATCATAGACAAGTTGCCTCCTTCGTGGAAGGATTTCAAACACAATTTGAAGCATGGAAAAGACGACTTGTCTTTGATTCAACTTGAAAGTCACTTGCGCATAGAAGAATCTCTAAGGGCGCAGGAGGGTGACAAGGGAAAAGGAAAAGAAGTTGCTGGACCCTCGGTTAATATGATCGAAGAGGGTGATAAGAACGATAACAATAGAAACAAAGGAAAGAAGCGTGCTTTCAAGAAGAACAAAGGCAGTTTCGGTTCTAACAAGAAACCGAAACTAGAATGTTGGAAGTGTGGAAAAACAGGCCACTTCAAGAGGGATTGCCGTTCAGGCAAAAAGCACGACAACGCGAATGCAAGTGGTTCGGGAAAAGGGTCTAAGGACCAATCCCAAAACCAAGATCAGAAATCAATTTGTGATTTGAATAGTTTTATTAAACATTCGGTTTCACTAATTTCTGAAGCATTTTATGTGCAGGATGATGCTATCGCGTGGTGGATTGATTCTGGCGCCACAACACATGTTTGCAAGGATCGTTTCTGGTTCAAGACTTTTGTTCCAGTGGAAGATGGATATGTCCTCTACATGGGAGATCATAACTTTGATCCTGTTGAAGGCAAAGGAAGCGTGGTGTTAGAATTCAGTTCTGGAAAGACTATTACTTTGTTTAATGTTTTATATGTTCCTAAACTACGTAAGAACTTAATTTCTGGTCCTGTATTGAATAAGCTTGGATACAAGCAAGTGTATGAATCCGATAAATATGTTTTATCGAAGTCTGATGTGTTTGTAGGATTTGGATATTATAATAATGGTATGTTCATGATGAATTTGAATGAAGTTCCTAATGATTTTGGTTCTGTATTTATGTCCAATTCGAATGTTAATAAATCATCTTTATGGCATGCTCATCTAGGACATGTACATTATAAAAGAATGCTTGAAATGTCTAAAGATGATTTAATTCCTGTTATTGATGGAAATGTAGAAAAGTGTAAAACTTGCATGTTAACAAAGATCACTAGGCAACCTTTTAAAAGTATAACAAGGAAATCTGTCATACTTGAATTGATACATAGTGATCTATGTGATTTGCATGCTACTCCATCATTAGGGCATAAAAAGTATCTTGTCACTTTCATAGATGATGCATCCAGATTCTGCTATGTTTATTTGTTGCATGCTAAGGACGAAGCCTTAGATAAATTCAGAATTTATAAAACTGAAGTTGAATTGCAATAGAATGAGTTGATTAAAACATTACGTACGGATAGAGGTGGTGAATATTATGATCCTGTATTTTTCCAATCCGTAGGAATCATTCATGAGACTACGACACCTTATACACCTCAACAAAATGGTGTGGCTGAAAGGAAAAATAGAGTTCTTAAAGAAATGGTGAATGCCATGTTATCTTACTCTGGTTTGAGTGAAAGGGTTTTGGGGAGAAGCCATGTTAACGGCTTGCTATTTGTTAAATAGGGTTCCTAATAAAAGGAAAAAGACTACTCCACATGAACTTTGGTATAAGAAACGACCCAATTTAACATTTTTACGTGTTTGGGGTTGCAGGGCCGTGGTTAGACTCCCGGACCCTAAAAGGAAAACTTTGGGTGAAAAGGGTGTAGCTTGCATCTTTGTTGGATATGCTGAGCATTCCAAGGCTTATAGGTTTTATGTTATAGAACCTAATGACTCGATTTCTATTAACACGATTATAGAATCGAGAGATGCCATATTTGATGAGAATTGTTTCTCTTCTATACCTAGACCAAAGCACTCTATACCAAATTCGGATGAATATCTAAAGGATGATCATTCAAATGATGTACCAAGTGAGACATTCGAACCTCGTAAAAGCAAAAGAGCTAGAAAACCTAAATCTTATGGGTCTGATTTTCAATTATATCTAGTTGAAGGATCAAAGGATCAGATTGATAATCAATACTATTATTGTTATAGTATAGAGGAGGATCCAAGAACGTATGATGAAGCTGTGAAATCTCGAGATTCTGCTTTTTGGAAAGAAGCAATTGATGAAGAGATTGGTTCTATCATGAAAAATAATACTTGGGTATTATCTGATTTACCACCAGGTTGCAAACCATTGGGTTGCAAATGGATCTTCAAAAGGAAGATGAAAGTCGATGGTACAATTGATAAGTTTAAAGCTAGATTGGTTATCCAAGGCTTTAGACAAAAGGAAGGAATTGATTACTTTGATACCTATGCTCCAGTTGCTCGTATCACCACTATTAGATTGTTGATTGCTTTAGCGACTATTCACAATCTAGTGATTCATCAAATGGATGTCAAAACTGCATTCCAGAATGGTGATTTGGAAGAAGAAGTGTATATGAAGCAACCTGAAGGATTTGTAATGCCTGGTAATGAGCATAAGGTGTGTAAGCTAGTTAAGTTGTTGTATGGGCTGAAACAAGCTCCGAAGCAGTGGCATCAAAAGTTTGATGAGGTTGTTTTGTCTAGTGGTTTCATTCTGAACCAAGCTGACAAATGTGTATATAGAAAATTTGATACATCTGGTAAAGGAGTTATCATTTGTCTATATGTTGATGACATGTTGATCTTTGGCACCGACCAAAATCAAGTTGATAAGACGAAGAATTTTTTGTCATCAAAGTTCTCCATGAAGGATATGGAAGAAGCGGACGTTATTCTTGGTATTAAGATTAAACGGGAGAATAAGGGGATTGTAATTACGCAATCTCATTACATTGAGAAAATACTCAAGAAGTTTAATCATGAAAGTTGTTCTCCGATTAGTACTCCCATGGATCCGAGTGAAAAACTTATGCCAAATACAGGTAAACCTGTGGATCAGCTCGAATATTCAAGAGCTATAAGTTCTTTGATGTATGCTATGATTAGCACTAGACCGGATATTGCTTATGCGGTTGGAAAGTTGAGCAGATTTACTAGTAATCCTAGTAGACATCATTGGCATGCGATAACTAGGGTATTCAAGTACTTGAAGGGTACTATGAATTATGGAATGTCGTATGTGGGATTTCCTTCGGTGTTAGAGGGTTATTCGGATGCTAGTTGGATAAATAATGTTGAAAATTCATCCTCTACAAGTGGATGGGTGTTTTTGCTTGGGGGAGGTGCCATCTCATGGGCTTCCAAAAAGCAAACATGTATAACTAGTTCTACAATGGAATCTGAGATTGTAGCATTAGCTGCTGCTGGTAAAGAAGCGGAATGGCTAAGAAACTTGGTATATGAGATTCCAATATGGCCTAAACCGATATCACCAATTTCTATCCGTTGTGATAGTGCTGCTACATTGGCTAAAGCTTATAGTCAAATGTACAATGGAAAGTCTAGACACTTGGGTGTTAGACATAGTATGATTAGGGATTTAATCATGAATGGGGTGATATCCATTGAGTTTGTTCGGTCGCAACAAAACTTAGTTGATCACTTGACGAAGGGGTTAGCTAGAGACTTAGTGAAAAAGTCGGTAATTGGGATGGGATTAAAGTCCATCTAAATCTACTAGCTATGGTATACCCAATTCCCTTCTAATACAACGTTAGAAGCAGAATTCAATGTGGAAAGATCATAGTTAGAGATTGGAGCATTTGTATTTATCTTCGCAAGGTATGTGCTCAGACCTGCAAGTGATGGCTAGGTTGAAGTATATCTTCTTAATGGTTCTTTGAAAAATTGCAAATGCAGGTGCAAGATTAAAAGGATCACCTATGTGAGCATGAAGTTTTGCCGCTTCAAGAAGCTTGGACTTGGCTTCCTATATGCTTATTAATGGATAAGGACACATGACTTGTAAAGTGTCAAGTATGAATAGTAGAGTGTTATAGAAACATATGTGTACGATATCTTCAGATATTCAAATGGGTTGACGGGTTCAATCATTATGACACCCCGATTCTCGAGTATTTGGAATGTGTATTTGTACTAAGATGAAAATTCAATCGCAAGACATTTTCATTTATGCATTTGTTTGATTGTTATATCTGTGTGTTATACACTTGTATATATTATTATATATATACTGAATAGATCAAGGATTACACTAAAATGGAGGGGGATTTGTTAGTGATTTTAGTATCATCAATGGATTTTAGTAGTAATGTCATTTATTGTAGGCCGATGCGATTATGCGTTAAGCTCGGAAACGAGTTAGGGTAGTGCGGAGTGCACGCTTGTTGGGCCAACGCATAATTGACCGCGATTAGATTGCGGGGTTCCAAGGGGCGGAGCCCCTGGCTGGGGTCAGCGGGCAGGGTGTGGGGCAGCGCCCCCTTCGAAATTTTTGAAAAGTCATTCTGTTTTATTAACCGAAAAACGGTTTCTGAAACAAACTCCTTATAAGGAGTCATCTGGCCTCAGTTTCATAACACAGAAAAACTAAATCGAAATCTCTCTACATTCCTAGTCTGTTATCATTTGTCTGAAGCAGATTATTCTTGAAGAATTATCCCAACAAGGATTTCGTGAACCCAGGCAAGAATAGGGTCGAAATACTTTGTTCGGAAAGTGTACGAACACGATTCTTTCAAGTTTTCCATGATTAGCATACCCAATTTCTAACAGAATGTCCCAAATGCCCAGGTTTACCTGACACACAACACATGCTAAGATGAATCATGAATGGACAATACCACTTCCCTGATTCATCATATACATAATCGTTTTGCAATGCTTCACCTGGAAAGAAAAGTAGAACTGTGTGAAATAAAAAACTTATCAGTTAAAAATCAGCAACAAAATTTTCTGATGCCAATTTGTTGAGGTAATATATTTACTCGGTGTGAGCGAGGGAGGCGAAAGGGGGAGCGTCCGCTAGAGAGGAAGTGAGCGAGTTAAGTGAGAGAAGTAGCAGAACCCACAACCCACAGCGGAGTAGTCGGCGCCGGCGAGAGAGGGAGAGATGCAGTGGTCGTGCGAGCGAGTTAAGCGAGAGAAGAAGCAGAACCCACATCGGAGTAGTCGGCGCCGACGAGAGGGAGAGATGCAGTGGTCGTGGGGTGGGGTTTCATGGAAGAGAGGGAAAGGAATGAGGAGGAAGGGTATAATGGTAATGATGTAAAAAATAAAAAATACTAAGAGATATAATGGTAAAATGGGAGGAGGGATAAAATAGTAACTTATCTTAACTTATTTACAGCCACTCATTATTTATGGGATTTAGATTTTTTTTTGCTAATTTCTTGTGGTCCTTATTAGGTCGTGCACCAACACCACCTAAGTCACTATCCCACCATAACATTCACCTGTCTCAATGGTTGGTTCATTTGCTATTTCCTTGTATAGTGTCTCAAGTATTGTGTCTCGTGATGTGTTGGATTGTCGTCCAAGTGTGTGGATCATAAGTTTTTGTTTTGTGTTGGTGGATTTCCCGAGATCTCTTATCTTTTATGTTCCTAGTTTTTTTTTTTTTTGGATTGGTGGGGTATTATAAGTAATAATTCATTTATTTCATAAAAAGAAAGTAATAATTCATTTACATATCACTTTTTTTTTTCATCTCATTTTCACATTTTTTAATTTTTATATGTCAATATTTCTTATCTTATCCTCTATGTTGTCAAAGTGGAAGAAAAATGTGTGTAAGCAAAATACTACTTCGGTCTTGTAATCTTTTGGTTGGTTGCGGGGGTGTTGGTTTTTTGGTGGGATGTTATTTTAGGCGCTTTTGAAAAAAAAAATACATGCGTACACGTTTTTTTTGGAAGACCAAATAATTATGCATTACGTATCATTACTCATAAAACTTCAACCCTCTTAATATACAACTTTCCTTCAACTCCCTCATATAGCCTTTACTTCTTTTCTCTCATGCGATATGCATATAATATCCACATCAAGCCACCTACACTACTCTCCCTTTTCAGTCTCCTCTTCCCACGACAGCACTAGAAGCAAATTAAAGGACAACCACTTTAATTAATTGGGTAAAGCTTCTTAATTTCTTTCCGTTTTTGGGTTGATATTGAGCTTCTCCTATGTACATATAGGATCATATATTCATCTGTTATTAGAACCTTGCATGTGATCATTATTAATTATCACTTAAACCATCTTTTTGTTCAGTGGGAATAAATAATATTTGAGTCTTGGATCACAATAGGTGGCAAATTGTGATTTTGACGTTTAACACGAAATGACGAAATCTATCAGGAAAATGTATTTTTAATCGGTGTTAAATTGTTTTGAAAACTTGCATACATGTGAATGTTGAACTTTTGAGTTCCCACATACTCGCGGATTTAAGTGCCACAGACTCGAACCCGGTCAATTTTATCTGTTTAATTTGATTTGTGTTCAGCAACACTTATTAAAATCATTTTTTTACATAATAGATTTTTCAAATAAACTAATCAAAATATTTTTTTTCAAATAATTTGTTTTCAATTTTTTTAAATAATAATATGTTAAAATGTCGATACAAATGAGTGAATTTGTTTCAAATTAAAATAATGATTTTTAGCTTTCTAAAAAGAAGATTTTATAGAGATTTTTATGAAAATTATGATATGATTTGTGTTCATTTACTCTAATAAAAATAACATTTTTATCTTCTCTCATCTATTATAATAAATTTTAATTAAAATAGCTTTTTTAAATAATATGTTTTTAGTTTTTTTGAAATAATAAGTTTTTAAAAAACTGAAACAAACAATTTAACTTTTAAAAAAAATGAATTCTTAATTAAATAAAATGTTTTTTCTCATAAATCTTAGGAAAAAAAACACACTCTAAATGCTTTGATTTTTATTTTATGTTTGCTCCATTTAGTATGTATGACGATTTGCAGGAGGATAAATCAATTGTCCACAACATTAACTATGTAGGAAATCAATTCCGTGAGTAATATTGATGGGTAAACACCCTATTTATACAAATACAATGTTGACTAATAATAAAATCTAAACCCTAATTATAGGCATAATTACATAAGAATAAATACAAGAATATTATATTCTATCACACCCCCGCAGTCGAAGCGGGAGGTTCACCGACGCTGAGACTGGAACGAAAATCATCAAAGAGGACCCGAGGAAGGCCCTTGGTAAATATGTCCGCAATCTGATGACGGGAAGGAACATGAAGGACGCGAGCCTGGCCACGCGCGACCTTTTCCCGAACAAAGTGGATATCCATCTCGATATGTTTGGTACGCTGATGGTGCACTGGATTTCCAGAGAGGTAAATGGCACTAACATTGTCACAGTGAACCAATGTTGCCTGAGAGAGAGGAAAGTGAAGCTCCAGAAGTAAATTGCGGATCCAACAAGATTCGGAGACAACATTAGCAACACCCCGGTATTCAGCTTCAGCACTAGAGCGAGATAGGGTGGGTTGCCGCTTAGATGACCAAGAAATAAGATTGTCACCGAGGAAAACACAGTAGCCAGAAGTAGAGCGTCTGGTGTCAGGACATCCCCCCCAGTCAGCATCCGTATAAGAAACAAGTTTCTCAATAGGGGAGGGATACAAGTGAAGACCGTAAGTCAGAGTGCCACGAACATAGCGTAAAACACGCTTGAGAGCAAGCATATGCTCGGTGTGGGGAGCATGCATGTGCAAGCACACCTGCTGAACAGCATAAGAAATGTCAGGACGAGTGAATGTGAGGTACTGTAAGGCACCAGCAAGACTCCGATACAAAGTGGCATCCTCACAAGGAGTCCCAGAAGAAGAACTGAGCTTCTGCTTGGTGTCAACCGGAGTAGCAGAAGGGTTGCACGACGCCATGCCGGCGCGGGCAATGATTTCATTAGCATAAGTGCTCTGACTGAGGAAAAGGCCACCGGCATGCCGAGTGACAGCGATGCCAAGAAAATAACTCAGAGGGCCCAGATCCTTCATAGCAAATTCAGACGCAAGAAGTGCCATAAAGGATTTGCGGAGATCATGAGAAGAAGCAACGAGGATGATGTCATCTACATATAGCAGAATATAGGCAATGTCAGTACCCCGCCGGAAGATAAAAAGGGAATGATCTGAACTGCTGTGTTGGAAGCCAATAGAGGAAACATAGTCAGCAAACCGCTGATACCAAGCACGAGGCGCCTGTTTCAGACCATAAAGAGACTTCTTCAGACGACAGACATAGTCCGGGTGCTGAGAGTCGCGGAAACCCAATGGCTGATGCATGTAGACAGTCTCATGGAGATCACCATGCAGAAAGGCATTCTGGACATCCAACTGATGAATGGGCCAGGATCTGGAGAGAGCAATGCTGAGAACTGTCCGTATGGTAGCCGGTTTCACCACGGGGCTGAAAGTCTCCTCACAATCCACACCTGCAATCTGAGACCTACCATCACCTACAAGACGAGCCTTATAACGCTCAAACAAACCATTAGACTGCTTTTTATGGCGAAAAATCCACATACAGCGAATAATATTAACATCACAAGGACGGGGAACCAACTCCCACGTATTATTTCTAATAAGTGCATTAAATTCAGACTGCATAGCGGACTTCCAATTGGGATCGGATAAGGCTTGTTTTGGGTTACGAGGCAAGGGTGAGATGGACGGGTCATCAATAGAAACCAAAAGGCTAAAGGGCAGGATTCAAGGACAGGTCGGCAAAGGGGAATCGGGTTTCATCAAAGGTGACATGCCGCGATATTATAATTTTTCTGTTTGACAAATCATAACATTTATAACCTCTGTGATTCAGCGGATACCCCATAAAAACACACGGAGTCGATCGTGGTTGTAATTTGTGAATTGTAGTGGAAGGAAAGAGAGGAAAATATAGACAACCAAAGACACGTAAGTGTGAGTAGGAAGGGTCACGATGATACAACAACTGAGTAGGAGAATCATTCTGAAGAGTCTTGCGAGGCAAAATGTTCAGAAGGTACGTTGCCATTTGAAGGGCATGATGCCAAAAAGAAGGAGGAACAGACGAATGCGCGAGGAGAGTGCGGATCATATTGTTAATGGTGCGTATTTTGCGTTCTGCTTTGCCGTTTTGAGAAGAAGTGTGAGGGCAAGAGAAGCGAAAAATAAGACCATTAGCATTACAATACCGTTGGAAAGAGGCATTGTCATATTCACGTCCATTATCACATTGAAGACATTTGATATTTGCTGAGAATTGAGTTTTAATAAGTGTAGCAAGAGTAGTAAATATTTCATAAACTTGTGATTTCGTACCAATTGGAAACGTCCATAAAAAATCAGTGTGATCATCCAAAAACAAAACATAATAACGATGACCAACATTGCTTAAAATAGGAGACGTCCATAAGTCACTATGCAAAATATCAAATGGCCTCAGAGTAATAGTTTCAGAGGAACTAAAAGGCAACCGAACATGTTTGCCTAAAACACAAGAATCACAAACAGAACTAGAACTCGAAGGTTCACAAAAAATAAGTTTATTATTCCTAAGGTGATTTAAAGCTGAGGAAGCAGGATGACCAAGACAATTGTGCCAGACACCAGAAGCAAGACCAGCAAAAGGGGAGGAACGAGTGACTGGGTAGAGATCGCCAAGGCTATTACATCTCAGTAGAGGCATCCCCGTCTGGAAGTCCGACACCGAGAATCCAAATGGATCAAAAGAAACAGAAACATTATTGTCAGTAGTGAGTTGTCGCATAGAAATTAAGTTTTCAATAATTCGCGGAGTGTGCAAGACATGATTGAGTGCTAAAGGTTTGTGTGGGGTAGGAATAGAAGTGTGTCCCGAACCCCGAATTGAAATGCCCTGACCACTACCAACTATCAGTTTCTGATTTAAATGACTTAAATTAGAATAAGACGTAAGAGTACCGTGAGATGTCGTAGTATGGGATGATGCGCCGGTGTCCATGTACCATGTGGTGTCTGGAGGAGTCAAAGACCTGGTGTGCATGGCAGCAGCGATATCAGTGGGTGCCGGAGAAGCAGTAGTGGTGTAGGCCTGAGGACGCTGACCTAGAATGCTGGGTTGCTGCGGAGGACCCATGGGACGCGACCACTGAGATGTGGGGTAAGGACAAGGAGGCATGCCCCAAGGGGGAGGAGCCCAACCCCAGGGATTCCAGGATGCCTGCGGAGGTGGGCGCCACGGCGGGGGAGATGCAGCAAGGGAACCAGAGGAACCAGATGATCCAGGATAACGGGAGCCACCTTTCTTCTTAGGTTTGCCAGAACTATCGTGATAATTGCAATTTTGCCCTGACCCATAACGATGGTTGGAGTGTCCCTGATCGCTGCGGTAGGTGGGGCGCTGTGGAGAAGAGTCAACAGAGGCATGTGGATGGGAAACAGAGGTGTGCAAAACAGTCTGAGAGGCCGGACCTGACATCTTAGCGAGACCAGATTCCTCTAGAATCAGCATGGAGCGGACCTTGAGGAAAGGAGGTAAAGGTTCGCTCTGACGGATCAGGGTGGCAACACCACGAAAAGACTCAGTGAGACCAGAGACCAACTGGAGAACAAGACGATGGTCACTAACTGGGGCACCAACATTCCTCAA